>NW_015113350.1:225801-276385 GCF_001443285.1 Poecilia latipinna
TTATGTCCCGTGATTTTAGTAATTACATGTTTATAAGTGCGATTTTCTGTTGTCCTTCCATGGAAGCGTGCAGCTTTCAAACGGAAATAAAACACTTTTTAATATAAGTTGCTGCTTTGACATGATCACAGAACTGCCAAAACATTTGTACAAAAATATCAGAAAAAGTGAGTCACAGCAATGTCATCAGTCGGTGTAACGCTGAACTGATGCGGTGAAGCTACTAGTAGCAGGAGAGGAGCTGCGCCAAGAAGCTACAAATACTTAACAGAAGGAGAGCTGCCATCGATACCGTTGCAGCCAAACATGTTTTAATGTTACACAATGTAGTTTTACCAACTTACTCAAAGTCTAAACTCGTATTGTTGTGCATTTAAGGTGTAAAGTTTACCTTCGACCAAAGGAATCCCAGCGCCCCCCTTTTGTAAAAATTTCCGCCAGTGCCCCTTGCCGTCCTCTGAACGCCCCCTAGGGGGCGGTACCGCCCATGTTGAGAACCGCTACACTAACTGAACCAAACGACATTTGCGCAGCACATGAACATGTTAAGGTTGTCAAAGTCAAGCTAGCATAACTGACCTACTTTCCACTTTTAAACTTAAACTGTGCAAAACAGAGTTTACAAGGATGTGCAACTCAAAGTTCTCAACAGAAGAAGAGGATCACTGATTGGTAGAGAGTCCAGAATCACTGTGACGAGGAGAGAGTCGAGGAACACCTGCTTCGTTGTACATTACCAACGTCATCCGAGCCGCCCGGGATGAGCGGCGCTTCGTAGCCAGATTGGCTTTCTCCTCTCCCCACTAATATGCTCCCATGGTGCAGCAGAACATTTCCTCATGGCTCAGTCCACAGCTGGACCCCAACATGTGCAACATGTGTTTGTCATTTCTACTATGAGGAGTTTGAATTCAGGATTCATAAGGAGCTGGTCAGCAATGTGTAAAAGATTGTTCTCAGCTCACCCAGCACTTAAGAGCAGAATTTGTTAAATATTTGAATTTGAGTCATTGATTAAACAGTTTTGTTAGTTTTTTTTTATTTGCTTTTCTTTTCTTTTCTTTTTTTTTTTCTTTTTCTTTTTTTTTTTTTTTACTGAGAATCCAAATTGTAATGTTTCTAAGTTTTTCCCCCCAGAAAACCAGCTAAGCCTGGTGGTAGGGGGCGCTGGGGCGGTCCACCGGTGGCACACCGTTTAAAAAATATTAAAAGTTGACAGGAAAATGAGGTTATTATGTAGAAGACACTATTGACAATACGTAACCACTCACAGAGTCTCAGATACAATAAAATACAATTAAAATTTCAGATTTTTTAAATTTTTGCACTAAAGTTAAAATCCAAATTACCGAAAGCAATCAACCAGTGGATCTTAAAACCAGCTATGTAATACTGGTCACATTTTAAATGTAAAATAAATTCAAAGAAATGCTACCTAAAATTTGTTTACTACAAATGAACAATCATTTGTAGTAAACAAAACATTATTAATACAACAAATTCAGGCATTTATTGTATTTTCTTGTGTCTTCCTAAATCCAAACATGTTGTTTAGCAGGTTCTGCTTGGAGTAGTATTCTGGACTGACTTGTGATTGGTTTTTATTTATCCACCTGAATGCGCTGTTTACAAGGAACACTCTGATTGGATGAAAAAGATCCGCCTGTGTTTGGTTGGTGGCATTTACATAGAATTCATGTAAACAGTCTTTTCAATGCACAAATATGCAGAATTTGTAAATTTTTACAATAATTCTACTCAGCTTGGATCAGATTACTCTATTTCTAATAGCTGCAGATTATTTGACCTTGTGGGGTACGACATAATTGGTGAGCGCCCCCTACTGCCTACTTCAATGCACCAACTGTAACATGTCTTTGCTGTCACTGGTTTTGATACATACATATTTAAATAAACTAATTAAAAATGAATAAGCCAATGACGCTTAACCTGGAAGGGGACAGTTAAAGCCTGGAGGCCCGCCAGGCCTATAACACAGAGGAGGAAACTCCAGGTTTGTGTTTGCTGAGGCAGTAGCTGGAACTCGGATGTGTAGATGGAGGAGCAGGTTGCTGAAGTCTGAGGCAGAACTGTGGCTTTGACGCTCATTACCACATGAAAGAGCTGCTTCCCATCATTTCAGAAGCTTTATTGGCACTTCCCCATGAGTCTGGTGGTCTTCAGTGTTTTTCCGGTCTTTATTTCATATCCACATCAACGCTGGGCAGATGAGGCTGTGGAAGACTTCATTCTCACTGCCATAAAGTTCCTCCCCCACACATTCGTTCAAGATTAGCTGTACCTCCATTTCTTTCCTTCTTTTTTTTTTTTTTTTTTTTTTAAGCGCAACTCGGGGCCAAACTTTTTATGACCTGCATTTTTATTTAATTAGTTAATTTGGGATTTTTTGTTACTTGAGCCAACATTTTTTCCCTTTTTGCAGGGTTTGCATATTTTGTGGTTTTCAGAAGTCACATGGTTTGCAATGTTTTTTTCTTCAGGCATATTTGTTGTCTTAGTTTGTGTGATTTTCTTTTCTTTTCTGTTTGTTTTTTTTATGTTGCCAAAGTACCAGGAGAGCATTTTGAGTCCATGTGGCTGCTCACTTTCTACACTGGTTGGTGGAGTTTCATTAATTGCCTGGTTTTGCTGGCCTGAAGCTCACAGCGGGAAGATACTCAGAGCCTTCAAACTGGGAAATTAGTGGGAAAACAAACTTTAGATGGGAAGTGCCAGAGATGATGCATTGCTCAGGCACAAGAAGCAGAACACTAGACGGGTTTCTGCTGCTTCTGGCTCTGCTTAGGGGATACTCACTGACTTGTCTCCTTTTTTTTCCCCTCTCTTTTCCCATCTCGGTACTTCATGCGGTTTAAGGGTACAACAGAACACAAAAATCAGAGTTCAGTAAACGCTACACATTTTTTTTTATGTTTTGCTTCAGTACAAGTGGCACTTCACAGAACTGACTCAAGATTTGGTGAGATTTTTTTAATGAGTAGAAGATACAAATGGATGGGTTGTACAATAAAAAAGTCTTAAATTAAATTATTTAAAAAATATACAATAAGCTGGCCTTAAATACATTAATCATGGCTCTTAGACTCTAATCCTATATATTCAGTTTTCAAAAAATAAAATCTTCAAAAACCAGAAGTTCATTTAATGTATACAGTTGATTAATCGCCCAGGCCTTGTTTGTTTTAGCTTCTTCTAACTGGAGAACCTTATTCAACGTGCTTTTCTCCAACATGATGTTGCTGATATTGTTCAACAAAACAGGCCAGAAACGGGCTGGATTTATACTTATACCACATCTAACCGAGTTGCTTTTGCTTACTCATTTGGTGAAATCTGAGTCGTATTACATTTCATTTAGAAGTATCAAAGTGAAGGAGAGGCGAATAAAAATTCACTTTATTGTCATTTAGCACCACTTCAAAGACATGCACAGAACAAAATCCAAAAATCACAAAAAAATATAAGTACCGTTAAAAAAAAGAGACATGTATAATAAACAAAATAAGTTGTACATATAAAAAAAAACAAATACTCTATGATTGCAAAAGGGAAATGTCTGGTAAATGTTTGTAACAGACTTCTAGAATATAAAAACTTTTTAGTTTTTTTTTTTATTATTTGTAACGACTTAAAAATCCTCTTATTTTCATGCAAACAATAAAGCTTTGAAGCCTGTGGTCAGGTCACAACAAACCCAAACAGTTCAAGGGTGTGAATACTTTAGAGCTCTGAGTCCAACAGTTTCACTTGGAAACCCAGATGGTGTCTTTTGGTTCGGGGACGACTGAGCAAACGTGTCTCTGAAGAGCGAACGTTTCGAAAGTTGCTTTGCTTTGTGTACTTAGGATGTTTGTGTCCAAGTTGGACCGCTTCCCGCCGGTTGCTGAGTAGAAACATTTCCCGAGGCTCGTAGCCGAGGCGACCCAATCGGCTCAGGAGGTGTTTCGAAATGCGGGAAGGAAGCCTAGAATTCTCTTGATGCATGACCGGTCTGAGAACATCCAGCCCCTCGTTTATAGAGACGAAAAGAACTGCTAAGATAAATCCTACACACACCTTTTAAATAATAGCCCCACTGATGTCCTAATTTGACCTGCTTGGTCTTGTTTTATTGCTTTCGCATGTTTCAGATTGACAAGCAGCAGTTTGAGGAGACGATACGGACACTGAACAACCTCTACGCGGAGGCAGAGAAGCTGGGAAGTCAGTCGCTCATCGAAGGCTGCCTGGCCTGCCTCACCGCTTACACCGTCTTTCTCTGTATGGAGACTCACTACGAGAAGGTGGGATAATGGAGGCTGTGCAAAGTCACGCAGTGTTCATATTTGTTTGAAGTGAGTCCATCGTACCCAAATAAGGTTCTTCAGCTTAAAGAATATAATATTCTTTAAGGCTGGAACTAGTAATTATTTGAATAATCGTTTTATCTATCGATTGTTCTAGAAGATAATTAGATTTTTTTTTTAATGGCACATTCTACATTTTACATTTTATTGTCTAAAATGCAGTAACAGCATTCCTTTAGTAAATCTGAACTGGGTGAAAATAAAACTTGAGTTTTGGCTAAAACCTTTTCCCAGGTGTTTTTATGATAAATTAAATCTCTCTCTCTCTGTCTCTCTTATATATATATATATCAGTACAATTTTGGCTAAATTACTGCTCTGCATCTGATCAGCAAATGGTCTTTTTTGAATTTGTAAGCTCCAGTAGCGATCAATTGATTACTAAGTTAGTTGACACGCACTTCAATAATCGATTAATGAAGATCAAACCGGTTAATCGTTTCAACCCTAATATCTTTTCTTTCTATTTGGGGATTTGTGTTCTCAAAAGTCACAATTTTGTTTTAAAACTTAGCATTTTTTTTAGGTTTTAAAGAAGATTGCCAAATATATCCAGGAACAAAACGACAAGATCTACGCACCACGAGGCCTCCTGCTGACAGATCCCATCGAAAGAGGGCTCCGAGTCGTATCCTCCCACTCTCTGTGAAACCATAAATCCAATTTAAAATAACCTTTTTTCTTTTTTTTTTTTCTACAAACACAGTGATGATTGTAAGCTACAGTCCTCATCATAAAACAGCCATCTCGTATGAGCCTCTGGATTTCCAGGAAATGGCGCACAGCACGTCTGAATACTCGTGGTTTTTTACTGTCCTTCTGATGATGGTTAAAAATGGAATCTAGCAGTCAAAGCGGCTTACAGGAAATCTGCTGCTATGAATGTAAACTCTTCAAAAAGTTACATAAAAGTCCTATGTAATCTATAACATCTCCATAAAACCAATGGGTGCCCCAACATCCTGACTGTTGGTGTGTGTGTGTGTGTGTGTGTGTGTGTGTGTGTGTGTGTGTGTCATGCAATGGCATGGCTCACCATGCTCTTTAATTCCAGCTGGGTGGGAAGAGGAGATGAGGGTTAACAGAATATGAGTGAAATTGTTTGCAGCTGAACTTTGTTCCTGTCTTGCCGGTGGAGTGACAGCGATCTGGATTATTTCTCCAACTCCGTCAAACTGCTGCGCTGATTTTAGCAACGGGTGGGGGAGGGGGAAGGAGTTGACAGCAGTGTTTCACCTGAACTACTACGGGTTTAACATTTTAACAAAATGAATATGACAGTTTAATATTTTCAGTAGGCCTGCAACAAGCGATTATTGTAGTAATTGATTATTCGATCATTTATTTTGACGATTAATCGGGTGAAAATTCTCATTCTGCAGATTTTTCATTTAACCACTTTAGCCTTTTAAAAACAATATTAGAAATACATTAACAGATGCAAATAGATAAATCAATTCCCCTTTAAAAATAAGAAAATATTTTGTTGCCAACAATGCAATAACATAACATCACTTTACTAGGCCATTTGAGGAGTTCTGGGTGGAACATAATTACAAGCATTTAAGATGTTTCAAGTTAAATGCAAAATGTATATATTTTTTGTATAGCTTGTACAGATCTTTCAGAAAATGGCCTGTTTTAGTCTGTATATTCCAGTTAACGATGACTCGATTACTAAATTAGTTTCAATATTGTCAACTAAAATAATAATTAATTTGATTAATTGTTTCAGTCCTAATTTTCAGATCATGTTTTTAGGGTTTTTTTTGCTCATTTGTACCTAAACGGTACCTTTGCATTACTTACAAAAAATTTTTCACATAAAATGATGCTCAGTCATTCTATGCTGATATGATGGCAGCTTTTCACAAGGTTGATGCTGCAGAGCGGGAGTCTCAGACCGTTTCTCTCCCTGCGAGCTCTTCATCATCATATAGTGGGATATGCATTTCAAACATACATAACAACAGAAACATACTCAAACTGTGCTGGTTAAAAACAACACAGTCATACAAATCCTCATAAATTCATGAATGTGTAAAAAGGTTTTATAGCATCAAGATTTCATAAAGCTCACAAATTCAGAGAGCAGATTGCAGATTATCTTGTTTGCCATTTTAACAAATTTGATTAGATGTTTTTTATTCTGAACTCATAAGTTTTCAAACCAAGAAACAATAGAAAAAGTTCAAACCGATTCTATAAGAAAGGCTTTTATGGAATTCACATATTAACTTCCTGAAAGAATACACTCTGCTTTCCTGCAAATCCGACCAGTGAGCTTAACATTTTCTGTATTTTCTTTGTTTTGGACCAATCACTGCAACTCAGCTGAATTTTGACCAATCTCTGAGCCACATTCTAATTTAACTTCCTGTTTTATGACGTCGCTTGAAAGCTGAACCTGCCAGATGAAAGCATGTGCGTCGCCTTTTAAAAAAAAATAAAAAATTATGTTCTTGGCAAAACCAGTTTTAAATTGTTCTAAAGGATTTGCTTCTACTTGCCATACAGTTGGTGTTAAAACGAATGACCTACATGGAATTATTCTTTGCACTTTAATGACTTCTCAGGACGTGATTTTATTTGCATTAAAAGCGATTTTTCAATAAGGTTCTTGAAAATGTTGTTTGCACTTTAAATATTAACTGTTAACCTTCACCAAAAAAGGTGAAGATTAACAGCAATTCAAATTCTTTTTGTGAGATTGACAAAAGTAAAAGCTGAATTTTATTTCAATAACTTTTACCACAATTTTTTGAAAAAAATTAGTCATTTTAGACTGCAACAATCACAACCCCCCTGCCGCCCCCCAATATGTTGGAGAGACTGACTGTTATGGTTCCCCGGTTATGAATGTGAATTATGAATGTTATGAATTTAACTAACATTTAATGTTAGTTAAATGTTAAGTGTTTCTCAAAATTTCAGTTTGAGATTGTGATATTTTAATGAAGTCCATTCAACCCAATTTTTGGGGGGAAGCTTAAAAAAAATCAGTGTTAAGTGAAATGTTACCCAGCCTTGTTGTGTGGCTCAGGCCAGCACACAGAACAAGTGCACTGTAGCTGCAGCGGGGGGGAGGGGGGAGCTTTTGGTTTGGGTTGAAACTCGGTGTGTGATCTCGCCGCAGCTGCTCTTCCCTTAACAGCCTCGACCAGATCGAGATCACCATCTACGAAGACAGAAGCTTCAGCAGATAAAAGCGATCCCATGGTGAGTCCAACCGCAGCCAGAGCCAGCGGCCCGTTCCAGTAGTTCAGATGGTGATGTATCACGCTCGGCAAGCTAAACATTTCGACAGCACGCACATTTTTTCCCAAAGTTGTAACTGAAGTTTGGAGCGCCTTGGCCCTGGAAGTAAAGAGGAGTAATAAAACGAGCTGCTCTCCCTTTTTGCCCCTCTGTCCATTGCTCTTAAAAAGAACGCCTCCTACCCACTCAGAGACGGATCCCACATCAAAGTTAGGAGCTGTGAGTAATATTACCGAGCTACTTCCCCACCAGGAAGCCTGTTTTTATAGAGCATTTTTTAGGGATTATTCTTCCTCCTCAATGTTCACATTGTAGCGCCCAGTGTTTAGTCATACTGTAAATTAAGCAAGAACCTGATGTTTAAAACACACCAGCTATCCAAAACCTAAGCAACACATCCAAAAACAAAGTGATGGAGAATCTCTTAATCCTTGGAGCCCTGTGGATATCGTTAAGTCCTTCAGTAAGTGGGATTAATTAAGCGATTATCACACTTAAAAAGTCATTAGCTTGTAGACTGTGCAAGCCAAATTTGGAAGGAACTAAGAAGAGCTCCGGCGTTGCTTTTCAGTCACCTGAGGGCGAGAAACGAAGCTTTGATTCAAACTGACTGAGGCTCCAAGCGTGTACGGTTAGTCACAACACGTAGGCGGTTTTATGTCAAAGCAGCAAGCTTCAGTGTGTTTTAATGGGATTTTATGTGAATGACAGAAAGTAGTGCATAATTGGAAAGTGGAAGGAGAGTGATGAATGGGTTTCAACTTTTTCTACAATTTAAAAAAAAAAAAAAGCCTAAAGCCTCTGAGTCAGGTTTGGTTGCGCCACTTCTCGCTTTGCCCCAGCTCGTTTTGGTTGCTTCACACATTTGCGTAGTAAAAAAATGTTGCCAATTCTTTTTGCAACATAGCTTTAACTCAAGTTTTTCCACATATTGGCTTTGGGGTTTAGGTCAGGACTTTGACTGGACCATTTTATCACATAAATTTGCTTTAAACACTTAATTGGTTTTCTCCTAGGATTTGTAACTCCATCTATCTGCGCTCTAACCAGCTTCTGTCTGCTTAACAAAAGCATCACCATGATGAAAATAATCTGGATTATGGTGCGCTTTCATATTGGATCCTGTTTTATCTGTTAGTCGTAGGAGGATAACGATACACAAAACTCACAAGACGAGATGAAATTCTAATATTAAGATCTGACTAAAAAAAACCATGAAGATCAAACGTTTGCTCCTAAAAGGCCTTTGTCCTGCATTTTTCTTTATTTTTTCCACAAACTCAGCACACTCTTTCTATGATTTCTTTTAATCTCTTCAAACCTTGGGGCAGAGCTTCAACTATGCATGGGCCTGCAGCAGAACACTTGCTTATCAAAGTTGCTGTATGTTGCTATTTTTTGTTATTTCATGAAATAAAAAGATATCCTGTGGCTTTCCTCCTGCATTTCTGTAACGGCAGCAGTGACACCAAAGCAGGGAGGACAGAGATGCACAACATCTCTTGTTGGAAACGTGTCACTATTTAGAGTTTGTATCAGCTAAAGACGACAACATGAAGGCTCGCTGTTCCCTCTGTGCAAGAGACAAAGTGCTGCTTTCACACCATTGAAAATGTGGGAGACAGAATAACCTGTGATTTTCAATACTTCTCTCATGCAGCAATTTAATGCAATGAGGACAGAGTGAGAAAGCCCCCTAGTGGAGAATGTATCCAGTAGCTATCAGTCCCAGAACAGAGTTACTGGCTGATTGTTGATGTACTAACATGAATTTCTTTAATGCCACAAGCATTAAATGCAACATTGAAAAACATCTTTTTTAAGTTTATGTCAGTTAATATGAATTGATATGTATAGACATTTTTACTGCCAGCTGTAAATCTGCTTTTTTTTTTTTTCGCTGCCATCTCTTAAACTGCATAGAATCTTTTAGTTCTGCACTTGGAATATAATAATAGTCTTCCAGCCTATCAAACTGTACAGCTTCATAAACACTGCATATAATTTGAAGAAATATTTGGAGTCTGACTGTCATGTTGGTCAAAACCAGTAAGGGGGCAGTGGAAGGAGTTGTTTGGACAGGATGTAGTAGAGGAACAGCTGCCTTTCTGCAGCTGCTGATCGTAACCAATGAAGTAACTTGGTTTTAAAATCAAGTAATCGGTAAAGTAACTAAGTTACTTTTTCAAGGTAAGTGTGCCGTCTCTGTCCACTGATGGGGTGAGCTGTGATTGTGACGTAGTTCACCGTAGCCCTAGACTTCCAGCTGTCGGTTGTTATAGCGATGCCTCTTGCCTCCGTCCTTACCCGTTGTTTGTGTTTTTGTCCGTCACTCATTGTCATTAATCGTTCCTACTGGAAACCCAAAATGCAGCAAAACAAATAATTTAAGAATAATCAGAGCCTTTTCGGTCGGCTGGTAGCTCTTCATTCCACAGTCAATCTCAACGAGAAACACTGTGATGTTTAATATGTCAAAATCTCCTTACACTGTAGTGAGTCCAAATGAAACCCAGAGTAAGTAATGACTTCAAAAGTTCCTTAACTCTAGACTGTTGCTTCAATCTCCATCTGGGTTTAATGTTGCTATGCTTCCCACTGTTGCCAGTTGCTACATATTCAACACATACAAAAGATTGTATTGGAAGCCTTTTGCTACCATCTAATGGTCAAAGTTATCCTATGAAGGCATACTTGGTACTGATTTCAGGAATCTTTGGGTCTTATAAGTTTTCCAGCATCTCAGCCGTCTCCACCTCGTTTTATTTCTGATGCTCCACCCTCTTGAGGCAGCACAGCATCATATCAGCCACAGATGGCGGTCCAAATACCTACAGATCTTCCACATTGCTCATCTCATCAATTTTTCTGAAAGTCCGGCTCATTTAGGACCTCCCAGGTCCAGATCATCCTGACAGCTTCCGTTGCGTTAGAGGCAGGACGGGGTAAGGTGGCGGCTCTACAGCAGAGACGCCACCATCAGTCGGGAGCGAGACTTTCTCAGTAAACGCGTTACCGGAGGTATGTTGTGTCTGGCAACGTCTTTGTGACCACAGAGCCCTGTGCATCGCTCTGCTGTTGGCTAACTACCAAAACGATTTCTCTGTTCATCTGAAATTCCGAGCCGAGGGCCTCAGCTCACATGCAAGTCCTTTGGAGGAATGTAAAGCCAGGACTTTTATAAGTAGCTGTTGATAGAAGTGTGCATGGGATATTTACCACGGTCAAAAGCAGGGTGAACCATAGCCAGCGAACCGACTGCGGGGACCTGCAGTACATCCATCTCAGAGTTTCTGTTTCCTGCCAGAGTCTCTCCTCTGTCTCCTCTGAGCACGGCTTGATGCATCCCTGCTGAAAATGAAGAAAAGCCACTCTGGTCCAGAGCTCTGATCTCTGGAATGTTCAGCTTTAATCAACGGGCTCCTTATTGAACTTGAGCTCCTCCAGAACACATAAAACCTTCGTCTCCCACCCGTTGAAGGTCTAGCAGGCTTAAAGCAGGAATTCTGTTTTCTGACCGTCTGCCAGGTGAAAAGTTGAACGGCGGTGATGGATCGGCCCCCAGTGGGAGGGGAAATGGGCTTGGCCCTCGACCGTCCTGGGCTGTCGGAGGCCGACGGCGCCAAGTCCGTCTCCCGGCGTCTGTTTCCGAACACATTCTGCCGTCGCAGGCATTCTCGCCTGGCTCGGCGCGCAAACCTGTAAAAATCGAGTCTGTGCAGACTGTTGGATGGGGCGAGGGCAGAAGTGATGTTCGTCATTAGCACCGTGTTCTTTTTTCATTCCCTGAAAATGGAGCTTTCCCTTAGCTGTCAAGTTCATTTTTCACAGGCCAAAACGGGGGTAATTTTCAGCCTTTTTTTTTTTTTTTAAATTGCTGTTATTATGCAGGGCTGTAAATCATGTTAATAAGCAGTCACCGCCTCTCTTTCAAAAGTCCTGATGCATGTACTTCAATGCTTCCAATTGTGTGATCAGATTAAGGCTGATCCACACATTGCTGTTGGATGAAGCCTGAGGAGCTGCCTCCAACTCTGGACCTCCTGTCAGCAGACATGACAACCTCTTCCTCTTGTTTCTTTACATCCGTGAGATAGAACATTGTTAAAATGTCATCTGCTCCTCAAAATATCTGAAAACAAATGGACTCTTTAAACAAAACGTAGTCTGAGAGTCGTGCAAGTAGACACGGATTGAAACAGATTCATCCCCCTGAAATGTAAACTCAAGACAAAGTAAATGAGCCTAAATCAAAGTGAATGTGCTTCTTTAAGAAGTCTTAAATTGATGCATCTAAAATTAAGGCTTTGAAAGGTCTTTATTTTTATTATCTTATTTTCTTTCTTTAAAAGTAAGTTGATCTTAAATATGTTGGTCTTAGTATTAAATGTTCTCATGGCAGGATTATTTCTTCTCATATATTCTATGTAGTTATTTTTTCAGTCAAGCTAAAGTCTTCATTGTGCTCTGACTCGAGGCTTTAGGACCCTGGGGGCAGGCCACTAAAATACCCTGGACAGCCAGGTCGCTCTTTTATGTCCATCCTGGCTAAGTGTGAATATATTGCCGACTCAGTCTTTTGTACATTTCTGTCGCATTACGGGTTTTAAACTTTATTCATAGTCTTAAAAACTATACATGAAATTGAAGTTTGATCGAATTTGAGTTGGTGAAGTGGCAGGAACCACGTGGATCGCTCGGAGAGTAATTTTGAAAATTGTTACAATAAAATTAAAATTGTCGAAAGAAGTGAAAGTTGAATTGAAATATTGGAGGTAAACACTGCTCAGTGTCTCCCAGTTTAAAAGGATTGGTGCCTATTCAGTAACGGCAGCATTAAAATGACACACTGCTGTTGGCTTGATGATTGGACAGCTTTAAGTTATATTTATATTACCTGATGCAATTTTCTTTAGATGTCTTACCAAGGGATTTCGGTATTTTACTATTTATAATAATACTTTAACACAGCACGCAAATTCAATATGTTTTTCCTAATTTACTTTTTTTTCCCCCCTAACAGAATGTGAACTGCCCAATTCTCAACTTTTCACCCCAAATAAAAATCAGATTCGAGCCACTTCCACCGAATCGGAAACGCATCCGATTGTTTTCAAAGCGACTGCAGGCAGAACAGTCGCGTCTCATTTTATCCAACTTTTATGTCATTAACCTGAGACATGGTCATAATTCTGACCAGATGTAAATGATGCCTGAAAAAAAAAAAAAAAAACCTAAATATGAAAGAAGTCTGTCAGTGAGGCACGTCCCGTCCTGGTCCCACCACTCTTAGCTCTGATTGCGCATCCAGGCATGTTTCTGTACATGCTTTGCCGTTGTTTTTTTAGCTCTGCTTCTGATTTTGTCACAATAACATCGGCTCCCATTGCTGAGTTAACTTTTAAATAAATCTATAAACGGCTCTGTTATCCATTATCCCTTCAGTAAACAGAGCGCCGCTGTGTGACGTCTGCGGGTCGCTCAGGGGTTCTGCATAGTTCATACTGAGGTCTGGCTGCGGTCGCATCATTTGTTTGACCTAAACCCAATTCTACACAATTTACAAAAGCTAGACTAAATTCATTTCCAAAAATTAAAGAACGGTTTGTAAGAAATCAACGTCTAACTGCTTTACCCATGGTGCTCTTTTACAAACTTCATCAAATGACGTCTTCCTAACTACTTCATCACATGATCAATTATTTATTTATTTATTTATTTTATTTTTTAGCTGTTCCCTAGAAACGGAGAGTAACGCTCAACGTACCCTTTGGCTCAACTTACCCCGGTTTCCCCCAAGCAGTTTAATGAGTGGAACTGAACCGTCTCAAGGTTTATATGGCGGAACAAGGAACTGAGGGTACACTATAAAACATTACCAATTACCAAGAGATAAAGGAGTTATGCCTCTCCTATGTTTGGGAAATGACTAAAGAGCAGCACGACTGACTGTGTTGTTTGTGAAGAGGGCTATGATGCAAAGTGGAAAGAACTAGAATTAAGTCAAATTGACATTCTCCTTCAAGCTCTGCTGGGTGATAAACACCTAGAGATGACATGTTCAGAGGGTTCACTGAGCCCCTCGTAGAGAAGGGGACTTGGTCGTTAAGATGTTAAAAATCCAGGAATTATTTTTTTTCTGTAATTTCATTCATTTTTTTCTGATGAAAATTGGACCTTTATTCTTTGCTATTATGACTAAATTGATGTAATTAAGCAGAAATTCTTATAAGTGAGCCCTAATGCTCCTTCATAAAGGAACATTTTATTTATTTTCTTTTTTTAGAAAAAAGAAAGTGGGGAAAAAAATCTTTTAAAAATCACATCTGGTATGAAAAAAATATTTTATTTTTAAAGGGGCAGTATTATGTAAAATTGGCGGGGTTTTTTTTCTTTTTTTTTTTTAGCTTTACATCATGTTGTATTGTTGTTCCCTCGTCAAAAACGTACCTGGAGCGATGCCTTGATTCTGTCATGCACGTTTGAGAATCCTTTCGTCTCCCATGGCAACCATTCAGCTGTGCAAAACGCCTGGCTGCTCTCATGTCTGAAAAATGTGGTCGTACTTGTTTTAGTTTTAATGAAACGTTCAGCTGATTGCTGTCGGTGCTTTTCTTTTTCTTTTCAGTCAGCATCACATCATCTTAATGATTTCTGCTTTTGTTTGTTTGTGCAGCAGCGGAGCGGCAGAACCAACCTCCCCGAGGACCTCCATGACCTACGACCTTAACGCTGCGTCTTTACAATCTATCCCCCTACCTGGTGTAAGAGCATGTGTCTTTCAGAAAATCCCTTTGAAGAAATGTTGTAGCAACATTTGACTTTTAATGTGGCCTGTTTTGTATTTTAGTGCATTTAAAGCGACTACAAATATGATGAAATAAGAGTTGAACTCAGAATTTAACTAGTGTTTTTATGCTGGAATAATGCAGCTGTTTGAATGTTAGTGTTTTTGGAGAAATACCCTAATTCTCTTTGTTTTTTTTCCCCTTTTGGAATGGTACAGCCATCAAACAGGGTCACATATTTTGCAATGTTTTCCAGAGTTCACCTGTAACGATTGGGATCATTGGTTGTTGGGGGTTTTACCTCAGAGTTTGTTTTCTAAAAGGTGTTTGCTAGTTTTGCACCTATTTTTTTATTTTTTCTTTATTTTTTTTTTTGCACCTTATCTGCCTGTTTCATAAATGTTAGTGTTTATTTCAAACTTATTTGTCTGGCGGAAAATTTTCATCCCTGTAAATATTTGATTTGCACGTAGTGATTTAACAGTGTACCATACTGTAGGTGCTGTGAGTGTGCGCTACGCATAATATTTGACTGCTGTTCATTTTTATTAGTAATATGTACATATACTCCAATATTGCCTTCGACAGAAGTATTGAAAGTGCTCTTGTTGGTGGACAGAGTCCAGAATTAGAACAGTTTTCCATTAACACATGGTTGGGGTTCGCACATGTTACAAAAGCACAAGCTTCACTGAACAAGGTTGATGTTCTGGTTCTCCCAGGTCCAAATTGAAAATGTGTATTGTTTTTAGAGATGCACCAGTCATGCTTTAAATAACTTAAGAACTCAAACCATCCAATCAATGATTCAGAAATCTAATAAAGGTAAAAGACTGACGTGTCAGTGCACCATCAGAGTCACTACCTCTACCATGGAACCTGCAGCACATTTTGTTTTTGAGTTCCAGAAATCGGTTCGGACCAGAAAAAGCCTGATCAGTGCATCTCTACTAAAACCCAACGTTCTATCCCTTTTCTCTGAACCTGAATTAGCATTAATTAATCCTCCCGTCTCGCAGTGTGACCTGGAAGCTGCTGATGTTGGGCTTCACTCGTCTTAAAGCCTCTTCATGTACAGGTATCCAGGTTTGATTGTGAACCAGGTGGAAAGTCTTGATGTCTTCTGTAAATAAAAGTTTGATCTGTTTTAATTCTTTAGGTTATGTTGAACCGTTTTTTGTTATTTTGCCAAATGAAATTCAAGTGTATTCATAATCTACTCTAGATGATATGCTAATAAATCTTGTTAATATGTGACGCTGTGCTTTGCTTCGTTTGTTGAGTCCTTTAAAAAAAAAAGGGTAGGTTTTAGTTTATAAATTTCCCCACAGATAATTAACTCAAACTGAAGCTCATGAACATTCGGTGTGTTTAGATCAAGGCTCGACGTTTTCCATCATGTTTGCCAGACGCCACAGTCAACTCGACACCTAACACCCGATTTCTGAGGATGCAGAAGTCGTTCTTGATTTTTGGTAATTATAGAACGAGTTCTCTCTGGCATCATTGTTGTTCTACAGTCTGTCAACATTGGTCGTTAATTAAATTCTACATTTTAATTACGATTTTACTGTGTTTGTTTTCAGGTTAAACTTTGGGAAAGCATCGTAGCCTCTCCTGTTTTTAGCTTTTCAACTTTAACATCTTCCAGCTCCATTTTGTCGCTTTTTGTAACTGCAGGGTGAGTCGAGAGCAACTCTTTTGGAGTGTGTGACTGATGGGAGCGGAGCTGCGTGTGTGCAATTAGCTGCACTTGTGACAGTCTTCTGAACTTCTGTACCTTAGTTTATTTTGCTCCTCAACAGGTTAAACTTCCTACTGCTGTATTTAGGTTATAAGTAGATTAACAAAACTTTATATTGTTCATTCTCGTTTAGGTTTCTCTGCGCTGCAGGTTTAATAAAAGCACCACAGAACCCTGAGCCTGTAAGAAAATAACTTGAATGAATCTAAACTGCACAGCAGTCTTGTGGCGACTGTTTAGTTTGGTGGCCGTTCAAGGAATTCCTGAGACTAGCTAGAAAAGACGTTGGCTATTTTTGTTTTGTGTCACTTGTCATTTCTTTACCCCTTAGTAAAACAGCCAGAGACGCAGCTTTACATATGCATCCTGTATGTCTGTGCATATTTGGCTCATCAAAGCGTCCAGAATATTTTCCCAGTCGTCAAATCAAAACTGGATGAGTTTCTACGCTATGCAGCAAACTTTCAGTCCAAGCATCCATTCTCAGTTGGAGATAGGATAATCTAAGACGTGTGTGAGACTGAGGACTCTATGGTTTCTTCCAACTGTTCTTTGGACTTTGCTCCTGTGTACAGCCGTTCCCAGAGGTTATAACTGGAATCTGGTGAAGCCACTCTGCCAACTCGAGTTTTAACAGTCCTGAGCACTTTATGTTTAACCAGCCCTGTGTTTCCTCTGTTCTTACTGGTCTGAAGCTTTTCTTGTCATATAAACTTTTGAAATTGCCCTCATTTAGCGTGCAGGACTCAGACCTTCACTCATTTGAACACCAACTCACAGATCAGAAGGCAGTTTAGAATTATAACGTACTGACAATGTTCCCAAGGGAAGCTGGACCTGGCGTTTACCAGATGACCTGGCCACAGCTGCTTTTAAAAGAGACGGAGACAATTGGGCTCTGCAATCCTGTTTGCATTTATGAGGGTTTTTTTATGTTTAGTTTTTTTGTGTGTGTTGTTTCAGAAACTGACGGTCTGACAGATCCTTTTCTAACTAGCTTAACAAGTTTGTTGAATGAATTTGTTGAATGTTTCATTAAATAAACTTTCTAAGCGAGTTAGAAGAAGATCCGTCAGACCGTCAGCTTCTGAAACAACACACAAAAAAACAACTCATTGTGCTTGGATTCTTTAGTGAACAAGTCCTTAAAATGTATTTTCTCCTTTTATATTTCTTCTATTTTAACCTTTTTGTCACACTTGAGTTTTATCAAAGGTAACCTGAGTAAGCACAAAAAAAAGTTTTCACATGATTTCAATTATTAAAAGAATTAATTTATTCAACCATCCTTGCCATTTGTGGTAAAATAAACCTAAAATCTACAACAACACGCAATAAGGCTTTTCCATCGCAGTGGAGAGATTTTGGTCCAAATGATTTCATCTAGCCAAACTGTTGGCTTTTAAGTCGTTTTGGACTAGGCCACTGTAAAACCTTTGTTTTATATGTACTGTAGGTGATGTGCTTTCGATTGTTGTCTGGCTGAAGACAGTTTCCTTCAGCATTTTCTTGTGGAGAGCAGAATTCACAGTTGTATCAATTTCAGGTCACAGACCATGACTCTGCCACCACCATGTCTGACCATCAGTAGCTGCATTTCCATTATGTACGCAAAACGTTGCTCCATTAGCTTTAATGTTGAAAAGGAAACCTCACAATAGCGGCATTTCAATTAAATAAGAAACAGAATTAAAATCACATGTGAATAAGTTTGTTCCTTTATCCAACATGTTCATCCTACTGGGGGCAGCTGGTGCCCATCTGCATTGGTCAGCAGGCGAGATGCGGGGTCACCCTGGACAGGTCTTCAGTCTACCTTATAATTATATAGTTACATCCTGTATATCTGTAGTGTTATCTCTTTTGTTTTACTGTCTTTCTTTTCCACCACCAATAGCTTTTAAAGTTCCAGTCCCTGATGATTACTCATCAGGAGTAGCTGGTGGATGAACAGTGTTGTCTTTGTGTCTTCTTGTGTGCAGCAGTTGGCAGGATCTGGATAAAGCTCCAGGCCTCATCGACCCCACCTGAGCAACATGCCAGGATCATCTCTGGTGGATAAAGTTGGTTAAGAGCTCTCCGGCTGTTAAACCGGCTCTTAAAATCCAACTGGCTGCGCTCGTTACAATTACTACATTCCACTTGATCTTGGCTCTGGCGCAGCCTGTTTCACAAGAGTCTAATTTGTCCAGTTTGTGTGTGTTCCACCTCATTACAGCCGTTGATTGTATGTTGATATTAACGGTAAAGACGTCCTGAAAGCAGCACGCCGTTTTCTGAGCCTGAAAATCGTTGACCTCTTTGACAGTCCCCCCACTTACAGTTCACTGGTTGCCAAACTGCATTAGAACACGCTTGACCTTTACCCTCCGATTGATTTCTGATCACTCCTGACGATTGGCATCATTGTAAGAAACCCTGAAAAATGTAACAATGCGATCGATCGTCCTGATTGCTGTTATTAGCTTTGGTGTTTTACCTCCTCTAGAACGTCTGTTGCAACTATTTACATTTGATGATTAGTGAAACTGTTTCCATTTGTTAGATAAAAAGGATAGAGAGAATTTTTGTTTTACTCATAAAAAACATAATCATTTTTGTTTTCTTCCGTCCTGCTTCGATCGCCTGCGTTTCTTCCAGGAGCAAAGTTGTTCTTTTGGGTTTAACTCCCTTCACTTTGTGGTGAAGTGAAGTTAGTGAGAATCCAGGTCATTAAAGTGATTTTAAGTTCAGTTCAATTTAATACAGTTTATAAATGTAATACCATTTCACACCAAATGCCATCGCAAGGCACTTTACAAAAAAAAAAAAAAGAAACAAAGAAATGGTTTAAATTTAATCACATATTTTCCAGTTAATCCTCAATCTGTGCAGTGAGTTCCGTTTATTATTAAATTAGTTTAAAAAGTTCATGTCTAAAGAAATCTAGCAGATTGGCCTCCTTCTTCTGGACCAGCAGGGGGCGCCCCGTGTAGACAATAACTTTCATTGTGTGTTGGGTTTACAGCAGTCCCTCATTCTGAGAATACATGTTGCGACAGCAGAGAACAAAACTCCCCTTCATGTCAATGTCAGCTTTATTTATAAAGCACTTTAAAACAACTATTAGCTGCACCAAAGTGCTGCGCAGCATTAATAAAACCACCAATAAGGACACGCCGGAATAAAACAATAAATTAAACAGACAGGACAGGTAGATTACAATGTCAGGCCTTACATGCCAAAGAATAAAAATAAGTTTTAAGGAATGTTTTGAAGTGTTCCAGACTATGGCCAGGTCTGACACTGAAGGGTGAGTTGTATAAATTAAGAGCAGTGACAGAAAATGCCTGGTTTATCTTGCTTTTAAAGCTGCAGTGTTTAACTTTTATAAAATTATTTTTCTTAAATACTGCAGCTTTAAGATAGGTTTTACTGATGTATCTGTGAGATTGGGGTCAGTGTTCATACAGAAAGCCTTTTTTGTTTGTGGCTTGAGAAGTTACTAAAACATTCCACAGGTCATCGCCCTGTAGATAATCGGCAGTTCTCCCTGCAAACATGAACCAATAACTGCTTCAACAGACTGTCAACAACAGGCAGATAAACTCCAATAATGTGTTTTAGAAAAAGTCAAACTTCGAGAGTAAACATGTAATGACGGCTGTAAGCCACAAGAGGCCAGTGTTGGATTACATCACACTGTTTTTCCTCTCTTTTAGTAATCTTGTATTTGTATTGTATTTTTATAACGTGTATTTTTTTAATCACATGTGTATGTGTAAGTTTTATGGATGCCACTTGCATCTGGAATTTCCCAGAATATGAACAAAGTATTATTTCATTTGATCTGATCTGATCTCTGCTGAATCCCATGTTCACCTGTTTCATGGGATAAAGTTTGATTTTTCACATCCTACAGTAATGAAACACATTTAAACACTTCCTCAAGTGTCTCGACTTTGAATGCTGGTGAGAACTTCCAGCCTACTTTGGGGAGAATTTTCCATCTACTAGAAGAACAAAAGTAAAACCTTCTAGAGGAAAAAAAAAATGTAAACGTTCTTGGAAATGTGCTGAGCATAAATCCATCACTACACAAAATCCTGTATGCAGGTTTTGTGCAATTCTTTTCAAATATAACAATTAATTGAACAAAAATACATAGACAGGCTTGAAAACGTATTCATACTCCCTTTACTTCTTCCTGTTTTGTCATGTTGTGCTTCAAACCTCAATGTGATTTATTAGGTTCATATCTGACGCACCAAAGTAAAACGATGAATAATTGTATCGTTGAGGGAAAATGTAAAAGGATTTTCTCGTTTTTATGTTCTGTCTCCCTGAAGCAATGCTCTGTAGAACCCCCTCTTTTACTGTAATTACAGCTTTAAAGGGGCAGTATTTTGTTTTGCACACACAAAGAGCCATTATATAGCACAATCAAGTAATTATGTTACTTTTGGTTGTTATAAAAATGCTGTATAGTGTTGTGTGTGATACACAATAGTTAAATACAACAATATTTAAGCAGATAACTGGAAGCAGTGCATGGCAATGTTTATTTTAATCAAAGGATATCTCCTTCTCTGAACAGGAACAGCTCACATCTCTTGTGCACAGCAAGAGCGCCCACCAGTGGTGAGTTGCTATATTTCTTTATCTTCAAATTTGTTATCAAACAGCCTCCACCACACACCAAAAGTCTCTCAGAATCTGAAATCTAGAGGTTCATTAATTTCTGTGTCTGGAACACCACATATACGTCATACTTGTCTTAAAAGAAATTTGACTTCATAATTTAACGCATTGAAATTGGGCCTCTGTCTCTTTAAGAAACACTCTGTCTTCAGGGAGTCATCATATGGCTCCCCTCTTAACCCTTAAACAACATTCTGATGAGTTCTGCAGATTTTCAGTTCCATCAGGTGTTTGCCAAACACTGCTGACGAGTCTGAAGGAGCTGAATGAGGGAGCCACAGGGGTAGGGCGGCTCTGTGAGGCAGGACGTTGGAAAAGAGGAGGAGCTTTGTCTTTGAAGGTGGATCTCGGTCTCCCCAGACGTTTTGCACAGCTAAATGGTTGCCACGGGAGATTAAAGGATTTTTCAAATATGCATGAAAGAATCAGAGCAACACTCCAGGTATGTTTTTGATGAGGGAATAACATTATAACATGATGTAAAGCTAAAACCAAAATCTTTTTAAAGGCGCTACACTTTTCCTTTTATTATTAGGAAAAAATAATTTTCATTTTACTTCACCATTATATGCAACATAGCAACGGTCTACATGGAATTCCAATAAATTGCTTTGAAGTTTGTGGTTGTAATTTGACAAAATGAGTTGTTTTGCAATAAACACACAAAGAACATTCAGTGGCACACTGATTCAGTTGCTTAACTCTTTATTATAGGTCAACACACAAAAGCACATTGTTTCAATTCAAGTATACTGTTAGTATACACATAATGCAGCTGTTCACCATGTACTGAACCCTCAGAAAACAGAGGACCAGTTAGATAGCACCATGACAAAAAAAGTACAAATAAACTAAATTCACATACCTTAAAATACAAAGAACAACAAACAAGTAAGAAAATTAAGTAAAAAAAAAAAAAAAGCCAAAAAACGGAATCTGTGCCATCACCGGTTAGAAAGAAGTTCTTCCCCAAACCTGTGCTGCTGCTGGAGGAACATATGGATGGTTATGAGACTCACAAAGAATGTTCCACAGGTTTCATACTGGCCTGATAGTCATGCCAGTTTGTTGCAGGTCTATACTGAATCCAAGGTATGCACTATGTTAGTTCCACTCATTGCTTGATTAATACAAGTGCTCTCATATTTGCTCCTTTTGTGAGCCAACAAAGTCATTTAGGAATTTGATAGGAAGCCCATCTGGATTTGTCAATGTGAAGCTTACTCCAGGCGTGTTCCAAGTTAGAAAAAACAGCTTTACTTCTCCCTGAATCTGGAATTCCAACTTCAAAAGTGCCAGAACAACCAAGACCTTAATATCCAATATAGTTGACAGATTTATAAAACAGTAGAAGCTTTAGAAATAAACTGTTCCATCAGAAGGGAAAATTAACTTCTGATTTCTTCCATCTGTTCCCAGATGGTTCCATGTTGTTGGTGCAGTTTCACACTGCAAAACCAACCAAACAATTTGAGCAACTTGTTCCCCTCCTCGCCTGTGGTGGCGCTGCACCAAAACCGCTGAAGTAAATATGAAAACCTACTTTGTCTTTGATAAAAGACCACCAGCCATTTCTCTAATTTGTCTAATTTGTTTGTTTTAGTTGAATTTACCCAAAATGCCCTGCGCTGTAGTCCACTTCCTGCATTTGGAGTGGTCTACGAACTGCTTGGCATTCACATATGCATTTTACCGCACCAGAGTTCACCTCAACCGAACTGAGAGGTAGGTTTGGTTCTCACCAGTTCAATTAAAGCGGACCAAACAGGGCTGGTGTGAAGGCACCCAAAAAGCTAATTTGAAATCATTTTGGTTTGATTGCTGCAGTAAAAACAAATGGGAACATAGAATAGAACTGCATTGTTACCAGCTTGTATTGCTTTGAATCATAACTACTGACAAATCCAAATGGTTTCTGACTTGGTACTCTGACTTGTGAGTCAAATCTAATTCAGAAACATGGAGAACGTCGTTTCTTGGTCTGCAAAGGTAAAACAAATGACACGTTTAACTTGTTTCCACTAAGTTTAGCTTTAGTCCAGTCACTGAAGCTAGCTGACATCCCTGAGCTCTAACATGCTCTGTGGTCAGGCCTTTTTCTGAACCTTCTATCAAAGTTTTTAAAGAATGATCTGTGACTGAAACATGCTTGTCTTACATTCGGTCACAATCTGCTTCGAAGAGAATTTATAATAATTGATGAACTTATGATTTATCACTGTGTCTTTGAAGTACTTGCCCCTTAAGGATCATTGAACATGGATGTTTCAGAGAAGCACAAACAACAACAGTTTGTTTTTTTGACAAAACATTGATGGAAGGGAATCGGGGACCTCAGGTCTTACACCTCTTGCACATTTATACCAATGGAAAGGCAAGATTTTCCAATGCAACAATACATGTATATATCAGTATTTGGTTCTTAACTGAAGTGTTTACACGGGTTAACCAGGAGGTGGCAGTGTATGAATGACACACTAGCTTATATGCAAGTTTGGCATCAACAACCACTCACATTACAGCTGAATTATACAATGAAATTTCACTTTTTGAAAAAATAACAATACTTCTAACACACTTTTCTAACAAACCCACCCCCGACCCCTCACCCCCACTGGATTATTCAGCAACTCTTCGAAAAATGGGTATAGGGTAATTTACTAAGTCTGCCAAGGAGAAGATAAAGCAAATACTGCCAATATTTCAGAGTCGGTCCTTATGTCCTGTTAGAATATGGCAGTTCAAGCATCACTTAGGAGTAGTGATAAATAGACTTCTTGTTTTCTGAAGACTGGATGTCAAACATTAAAAGTTGATCAAATTAGAAAAAAAAAATAAAAAGTAGTTCTCCACTGACGTTAATCTTCCAGGTCTGTGGGGACAAAACTACAGAAACAACATCCACCAGGTTCTGCAGTTGAGTGCTTAAAGTGCTGCACTGCCATGGAGAGATGTTTAAATGATCACAGTAAGTGAAATAGTCTCTCTGTCACAGACCCAAACAAAGCTTCACCAGTCCCGTGATCATCACAGAGAGTGATGGACAGAAGAGGTCAACACATACTATGTGCTGGGAGGTAAGAGGAGGGTAGAGGAAGAAAGGTGAGGAGAAGAAGTGATGATTCATTCAGGGACAGGAAGTAGAATCCAGCCCAGATGGAATGGGTAGTGGTTGGTGGGACTCTTCCCACCGGAGGTGACCGCCTCTCGACTCCACTCTGTTGTTGTTTTTACCTGTGGGTCACCTGGTTGTTTAGGAGGCCTGGGTACATCATCTCTGTCTCAGAGCTCAGTGAGCCATCTAGAGGCAGAGCAGCAGAAATAGAATTTACCAAATACTGCATAACAAATTATAACAAAAAGTTACAAAGTAAATTGATTATAAGGTGTTAGTAGCAAATAGGTTTAGCAAAGTCTTCAGCTTGAAGTGAAGAATGTTGCTCTGAAATAGTTGATTCTAAGAAATATGAAATCTATAGCAAATTAAAATAAGCTAATTGTCTCATTAGCTTATTTTAGATGCACGTAACAGTAAAAATGAAAATTTGAGCAAAACTGATAAATGCTATTGCAGGTGAATTCTACATATGACTAAAAGGTAATGAATCTGAATCATAACTAAATGAATGTAAAAATATCTGACTATAGGTACGGACTTTGTACTTTTTAAAAAATAACACTCAAGTCCTGGTTAAAGCAAAACTATGACACATAAAAGTGTGTAGAGTGACTGGAAGAGATTTTTTTTTTTTATAGTTGACACAAACAAAGAAAAAGGTGACCCAAATATGGAGGTCCATGTGCTGTAAAGTGCTGTACTTCCATGAAGAGATGCTTAAATAAAGTTCCTTCAAATACTTGGAGGATTATTTGATCACGGTAGGTGATGAAATTCCATGTGGGATTCCACAACGCTCCATATTTGGGTCACTCTCTTTGAATGTCTCATTAAATGCAGAAAAGACTAAAGTGATTGTTTTGGTGAAAAAACAACAAGCCCCCCAAAGACAGTAAAAGCTGCAGCCACTCTTCAAAATCATAGCAGGGTCTCACCATTATGGCAGCTGTACATCCACACACGATGACCGTCATATCGACATTTGCATTTGGTGATGTTATTGGTGTAGTCTGATTCTGGCACTTCGTAATTAGGGTTAATTACAATCTGTTAAAGGACGGACAAGAATGAAACCAAAGTTGAGGCTGCAGAGAGAAGACATCGCAAAAACACAACTGATAAAAAGAAGAAACAAAAACACAAATCACCTGAAAAATGTAATCCCCAGGTTTGACGTCAGTGATGTCGACCCACTGGCAGTCAATGTCGTGCCTATAGGTATCCCAGCAGCCTACAGTAATGCCCTGCTCTCCAAAGTTAGCACATTCATACTTCTTTTCGATACCTACAAAGATAAAGTAAGATAACTTCACTGCAAACGCCTTGGAGAAAATGATATATTCGCACAAGGTGATCCACAGTATATTACCACTAGAGGGCGACATAAGAAGGAATGATCATTTGTATCTTCACTTCATGGACATATTCAAGACAACCAGATATTCTCCCCTTTGGGGAAAAGCATACTATATGACTTGAATAACAGTAAATGTAATATCTGAGAAGTTTGTTGCAAAAAAACACAGGTAAACAAATAAATGCATTCTGTAGGTTTTTGGTGCCTGGACATCATAGCAGACAAGCTAAGCAATTATATGATGTTGCTTTGCAGAACAATTGGTTTAGTCTTAGACTTATTTATACTGAACTAAGACAGTAAGACTTTGGGAAAACATCTACTTACAATATTAAATTGTATAACCTCTAATTCAATATCATTGTGCGGGTGATGTCATTTAACCCATATTTTCCTCACTTCCTTTTCAGTTTTCATACTCTCTGTTAGCTTTTACACATAGCTCTCTAAATATATAAAAACTGAAGGCATCAAGGCCACTGAAGTGGCAGGCAGAGTGGAAATGAATGACTTGAGTGAGAAAAATATTGTCATATTGTATCTAGGCAACATCAGGCATTGACTCCATTTTAGACCATACTGTCTTGTTTTGACCAATAGGGGGCACATCCTGATGTAGGAGAAGGATGAGTCTCCTGTAGTAGAAATATTAGCAGTAGTTCTGCCTGGAGTCAACAGGTTGACCCAGCCCACAAGTTCTTCCCCCTAGTGGCAGAGCTGTCACAGCACATCTTTGGTACGTCTTTTCCATTCAGTTATTTTTGAGCACACTTAAAAAACCCAGCATGTTTACCCAAAGTGCTGTACAGTAAGCACAGATTACCCAGGACAATAATAATAATAACAACATTAAAACATTAAGATCAGAACAAAATTAGCTAAACAAACTATGAAAAGACCTTTTATACTCACTTGAGGCAACATCTAAGTTAAAATGAAGACTATTTGAGATGACATTTTGAAAATGTGTTTTGTTGTTATTACATCATCATTAAAAACAGCAGCAGTGAGATTCCAACCTTCATCACATTCTGAGTCCTCCAGGCAGAAACTTGCTTTGTGTCCCTCTGCCACTTTGGTTCCATTTAGGCTGAACAGGTCATATGTTGTGAACACCTCCATGCTGTGATAATGCCTACACACACACGCACACATACAGTATGTCTTTCAATCTTCACAAGGACTTTGCATTAACTTCCATTCTTTTTTCATTACTTTTTACAGCCTAACCTGACTTTTATCATAAACCTGACCATTACCAGTACACAGCACACCTTAATATTAAATCTAACCCACAACCCAAAAACAACACTTCTTCTTATGAGGTGTGGACTTTGGGCCCCAAAAGAAGCATACAGTCCCCACAAGGTAATATATTTTAAATGGTCCTTACAATATATCAAATACAAGAACACACCCGCACAAGTGCGCGCGCGCACACACACACACACACACACACACACACACACACACACACACACAAAAAAAAAAGCCTAAATGTCTCTTGCTTCATCTTTAATATATATTCTTTTAGTAATTTACTGTTGTGATAATCATCCTCATCATAAAAAACTAGTCTGCATGGCACATCAGTCATAGCACCACAAACCTAAATACTGATCTTGAAAAAATTTAAAGAATTCAAGAAAACTGAGAATTCAAAAATTCTAGTGGCTTCTTCAGGATGCCACTTACTTAAAAAATATGTACTCTATATCACTAAGCTGCACTTAATAACTGCATTTAATCATATTTTCAACATTTCTGATATATATCGATGCTCTAATAAAGCTATCATTGAAGAAAATAGCAAAAATCACATCGCTGATGATGCTGTCAGTTTTGTTTAGCTGAAATCTATCGTGACAACGATGGATCAAAATTTTTATTATGATAAGACATTTTTCACAGTAGATGATAAACACCACAATAAATGCCCACCCCAGCGTGCTTTGTTTCTAGAAAAATTTCCATCCTGACAGACCTGTGACAGTCGTGCCACACCCACAGGTGCTTGGCAGCTTTGGGCTTGAAGTCAGACTGGCCGTTGTTGTGGATCTGAGAGGAGAAGCGCAGCAGGCGGCGGTACGCGTTGGCCGGCGTCTGGTCAGAGTTGGAGGCCAGGCAGTTCTCCTCGTACGCACACTGCAGCATGAACATGAGCCGGTCCTCCATGTAGGTGGTCTGCTCCACCACCTGAGGGTTCAGCACCAGGTCGGGAGCCGCTAAAGGTGGGAAGGAAAAAAAAAATGAAGAAGAAAAGACGGAGACCAAAGATATTTAGAAACACAGAGAGATGACTGCATGCAAAGTAAACAAGTGTTTTCTGTTCCAAACAACAGATTCCAAGAAAGAACAAGAGGTTTCTCTCTGACAAAGGTTCTTTAACAGTTGAACACAGATTTGGTAAACTTTGTGTAAAAGGGGAAGGAAATTTACTTTTATGACTGAAAACTAAAGTTTGCAGTCAGTTTACAGCTCTTTGCAAAACTATTCCTCCCCCTTAAACTACTATGCGGTTGAAACACAGTGTATGCTTCAAATGTTGACAGCGGGTTTTAACACATAGAAACAGATGAAACCGACTGGACTTTGGGCTTTTCCAAGCCAAGGAAAGCTTTTGCTCCATGCCAGAGGAGACTGTAGAATAAATCAAGTTTTTATTGGCCCAAAAGAAAACAGAAACTTCTGAGAACCACATATGATTATTACAGAAGCTGAAAAGCAGACATCATCTGTAATGATGGTTTTTATGTTCAAAATACTGTATTTTATTGGAAACTTTTGCAATGTTTTGAGAATCTTTAAGAGTCATTCTTGCTGTTCATTTTAATTGTCTTTTAATAAATAATAGCTATCCAAATCTATTACGTATAATAACCATTACTGACTCAATATTTTGGGTTATTCAAAGGCATGTATGAATATCAATGTTCAAGTGTTGATATAGAAACTCAGCTGGATTCAGACCTGAGCTTTGACTGGGCCATTCCAGCACAAAAATTTCTTATCACTTTAGTACAAGAAAATATCACGATAAAATTCTAAGTCCATATCACCCACTTTATTCTGTCACATAAAATACACGTTCAAATTCACAGTATTGTGAACACTTTGCCAAAACAAAGTGAAATACAATTTATGACACATTTTTAATATTATGCTTGATGCTGAGCAGAAGTGAGGCTCTTGATTAGCCTTCACCAGAGTCTTACTTTCAGAGCAGGAGACTCCGGCGGAGTTGCGTCCCCCTCCTCTGGGGCAGCTGAGGTGGGGTCCGTGGTGTAGACAGTGGGACAGAGACATCTCAGTTCCGGAGCAGCGAACGCCGCTCATCACCACACCGTCAGCACTGACCTCACCCGGCCAATACCACGTCTCCTGTGGACGCACAAACATTCAGAGGCAAAATTATTTTCTAAAGTCCAGAAAAAAACAACAACAAACAAAAAGAGGTTTCATGAGTAGAATTGACACAATAGACCTCTTCAATTACAGCATATTGTAATTTTTTTTTGAAATCCTTACATACAGTATGTTCCACATCACTGTGATGGAACTAAAAATAAAAATTTTAAACTCAAATGTTTAAAGGGGCAGTATTATTTATTTTTCAGGCACACTGTGCTATAAAATGGTGCTATCAAGTAACTACGTTACCTTCAGTTGTGATAAAATGCTATGTATCAGATATGACTTACAAGAAATTTGAGTTTGTAATTTAACGGCTTGAAATTGGCAGACTCTTTAAAAAAGCTCCTGCTCTTTCTGAAACTCCGCCTTCAGGAAGTCATCACAACATGGCTCCTATATTAACCCTTTAACAATGTTTTTGCCAGCGTTGCTCTGAGAAGCAGCTCCTAAAATGAACTCAGCAGGTGTTTACTAATTGCTGCTGGCTAGTCTGAAGGAGCTCTAAGGAGGAGTTTCACCTTCAAATGCGGCACTGGGTTCCATCCAGGTGTTTTACAAAGCTGAATGGTTGCCATGGGAGATTTCTCTGACATGCATGAAAGAGTCAAGACAACACTCCAGGTATGTTTTTGAAGAGGAAATAAACCTTATAACATGTTATAAAGCTCAAAATCATGTTAAAAATGATTTTGCCACTTTAAAGACAAACAGGAATTTCAGTGACTTTCAGTACAGAATTCTTTTTGGAATTTTATAAGCTGAACTTTGAACGATTTTTCTTCACTCAGATTTTTTTATATCTGAAAAGTCACATTTGTAAATTTTCAGTCACTTGAAAAAGGTAATTAAAGCAGCGAAGACTCACCTCCGCTCCAAACACAGTAACGTTTGTGTTTCTTATGTCCGAAAGCAACATGTACAAATTCTTGTACTAGGAAATCTCAGTAGGATTTCCTATTAGGTCAAATACATTTCCGTATGAAAGTTTTCACACACAAAAAATGATGTTCCCAGTTAAAGAGTTGTAATAACAGAAGCGCTGTAAGTACATCTGTCCTGTTTCTGCTGCCAGGCCTGGTAAGGCTTGTCTGGAGGTGTCCTGTGATCAGGCAGCTCTACATTCCACAGCTCTGCAGACACTTTTAAACGCTGTTGGAGCTAACCACCACGTTTCCGACTGTAAACGATATTATGAGCCACTCACTTCATGCCAGAAGCCTGAATTTTGTTTTAGTGCTAACTCTTGTCAGCCTTGCCAAAAACAAACATGTCACTGACACTGAAATTTAACTGTCAACATGATGATTTAATTAAGATGGAGGATGTTACAGTGGTGTGAAAACGTGTTCGCCCCTCTACCCATTTTCCTTTTACTTTGTATGTTTTTCACATTTAAGTGTTTCAGAACATCAAAATAATTTAGCTATTAGTCAAAGACCACCAGTGGCGAAGACAAAGGTTGTCCAAGCAACTGCAGATAAAACTGCACTTAACCATGACAGACGCCAAAAAAGCTCTAGCTATGTAGCAAGGTTATGTTAGCAGCTATTATTAGCCTCAACCGCCTTGAGTCACAAAACGCAGTGAAGACTTCTGCTCATAATTAAGACGTTTGCCTGACAGAAAAGTCCTGTGAGAAAAAAAAGCACTATGCACACAACACAAGATGTTAACATACAAGATGAAATAGTCCTGCCACGAGAAAGTTTAAGGCTCATAGTTAACGTATTTAAAACCTTTGAATGCCTTAATTGTAGAATAATGACCACACACCCTCATGAAACAGGATGTCAGATCCATGCGAGTTGACTTGAAGTTTCCTCTTTCTAAGAACAAATGCAAACTTGTTCTGCTACAGGGACAAGTACCTGGAAGGCACTGCTGGCAAAGCCCAGGCCCAGCTGTCTGCACACCACCATGGCCTCCATGGTTCCCCAGCCCTCACTGCACACTGTGCCCCACACCAAAGAGCCGTTCCTCTCCATCAGCACCTCCACACGGCCTTCAAAGGGGTTACGGCCTCCTCTCAGACGCAACTGTGGGTTAAAAATTAGAAGGAAAAAAAAAAAAAAAACGCAGCTTAGTGCAACATCACTGAAAAATATTAAGAACTTCAACATTCCCACAGTACCAGTCAGAAAAGCCATCAGAGAATCATTCTGTGATAAGAAAAAAAAAAAAAAAAACTAAATTCTTAGGCTTAGTGATTCAGAATACGTCTCATGCTGCTCGGCAAGCAGATCCTCATCAAAAACAGCTGTTAAAGACAAACTAGTAAATCCCTAATTACATCTGGTTTCCTTGTTAGAGGTTCAGATTTGTACCAAAATGGAGGAGAGACTGACCCTCTGCTCGAAGCCCATAGCTGGGACGTTACATCGGACGGCTGCATCTTCTTCATGGCTGCAGCCCAGGGCCTCCTTATTGAAGGGACACTCGGTTATGGACTTCTCAAATCCAGAGCACTTCACTTCATTCATGTGCACCGGCCCCATCCCTGAAGGGCGCACAAGTACGCAGGAGGTGATCAGTTTTTCAAACTTATTCGTTTGTGATTCAGATAGTGAAGACTTTATCAACGAGTTAGTTTTATGTATTCATAGATATAACTCAACATGGTTCCCCTAAACTCTATTGGATATTCAGATAACACTGATTGCTGCAGGCTTGTGGAAATTCATTCTCATGTTCAGACTAGAGATTGAGCAGCTTGTTGATTTCAGAATGAGAGTTTCCAGCCCAGACAAATGGGCATTTTAATGTGAAAAAAAGTTTTACTTTATTGTTAGATGGCTCTATATCCTTTCTGATAAAATATTAATATTTTGTTTCCCAAAGAATGTTGTTTGAATTGTAGCCCTCTGACTCATAAATTAATCTAAGCCTTAAGCTTAAAACTAAACCAATCTAAGATAAAATAAGCTACATTAAACTATACTAAACTAAGCTAAGCTAGGTCAAGATATGGGCAAGTTAAGTTAGAACTATATGGAATAATTTAAGCTAACACATGCCATAATTAAGCTATTCAAACTATGTTTAATGTTAAGTTATGTTCCCAAACATGAATTAGGTTTGTTGACAATAATACAAACCACCAGTACAACACAACAAATGTCCAATATTACAAGTATTTTCTCAAAATAAAAAAGAAATAAAAATCACTTTTTCAGTTAAATTCAATTCTAGTTAAATTTCAAAACATGTAAAGGATAAAAATAATGTCTGTCAGTCAAACCTCCCTCACAGCAGAGCAGAACAGGACAGTGGTTGAGTTTTAGTCATTTGCAGAGGTAGATCAGATCAGCTTCACATGCAAGTATCGGCCAATCACAGGTCTCTCAAAATTAAGGAAACCGGAGCCAATAAACCAGTCGGCCAATAAACCGCTGCATCCCTAATCATTTTCACAGCTATACAGACTAGAAAACTGCTAAGGAATTTAATCCACATTAGATCTGAGAGGTCATGACCCTAAGAAAATCTGCATAGTTAACAATAAAAAGGACAGAATCAGTTTGTGAAATTTTACCAAGACGTGGTTTTACTCGACAGGGAAAGTGACGGCATGTCGGAAATTATAGACAGAGAGTTGTTCCAGCAGTAAAAACTGTCATTCTCAGCTATCTATTATGGGTTAGCTTCAGGTCTGCTTTCTAATTCGCATGGCTGTTTGGCTGCTTTCCCCTCCTCTGTACATGTTGGCCACATGTTTCTGTAGGCCATAATCACTGGTGAATCTGAATGTGCATCAAACAGCAGTAGGGATGAAAGAGCCATACGACAAAACATTTAGAAATAGATCAATGAAAGTAAAACAGACCCTCCAGAGACGGTATGGACGATGCGTACCTTGTCCAAGTTGTCCTCCAGACAGTGCTTCCTTTGCTGAGCCGAAGCCCAGCTCCCGACACACCACAGTGGCCGAAAGCAGGTTCCAGTGATCATCACATATGGTGCCCCACTCTCCATTCTTCATGACCTCCACTCTCCCCTCCCCCACAATGGCTCCACCGCGGAGGCGAACCAACGGCTGCTGAAAACGACAAACACACAGCGTCCAGAGGAGCCTCTGTTTAAGCAGCAACTAAATTTTAAAGTTCAAACCACATATTTTGATTATTCTAATGAGGATCTCGATTATTAAAATTTCTCGAAGTCTTGATAACTTATGTTTTACTATTTAGCTCACTGATGATTATTTGTGCTGCGCAACGATCTCATTGCCATTGTTTTCTTATTTAGAAAAGATCTGAAATTATTATTTTTCATAAGCATCTTCTCCTTCATATACGGAGTCCGCCTGGTGACATGGGAGAAAAAAAATGTGGTCATGACTTAATAACATTTGCACACCATTTGCTATAATTAATTAGTTCCACAAAGCAAATGAGTCTTTTCGTGCAAGATTTTTACTTTCACTCTGATAGCAACCAACCGTTGAAACTGCAGGCGTGAAACACTGGACTGAAAGTTAGTTAACGATGGAAGTGGTTTGGGAAGAGGGAAACCACAAAGTCCAGCTTTCGTTTTCAGAGATCTTCAGCAATCATTTTGAGTCAAGTTGTTATAGAAACCATAATTGTCTGGCTGCGTGTTAATTTACGTGTGTGGGGTCGGTTGGACCCCATTTCTAGACACAAGGGTTATGTCACATTTGTTCAATTAGATGAGGAGATTTTAAAAAACTCCCAGTGTGACAGGAGAGGACGTTTTAGAGGAGGAAAAGTTACATTTTCTACATAACAATTACAGCCTGTTACAAATAAAAGGTCTGCAAAGATCATGGCAGTCACAGAGACTGATCTTAAATCAAATTAACTCACATCAGAACCAGGGATGGGACTTAAACAGGCTAACAAAGAAGGCTGGTTCTGATCTGTTTCTGTTCGGGAAACGACTGTGGAACCTTTGGAGACAATGGAGCAAAATATGACTTTTACATAAACTCAAGAAAATTATAGACAACTTTTAGCTTCCTCTTGTTTTACAAATAAGGAAATACTATTTACATTGGTCATTTTTCTTTTAGAAAAGAAAATAACTTGATTAATATCATAAATCCGACCTGGTAGGAAAAATTGGCGATGTATATTTTTAAGCCATATTGCCTGGCCCAGCAGACTGTAAATAGACTGAAGCATTAATGCAGCCAGTAGCCTGTCTGTCACAGTAACTAACGGTCCCAACAATTATTAGAATAAATGATAATATTGCTGTTTTGAGAACATTTTCAAGTAATCTACTGACTACAAAAGTAAAGTATAATGGTGTATACGTTAATATACACCATCATGGCATAAACATGGATGTTTGCTCTCTCAAACACCATAATACTTTAATTTTGTAGAGAGCACCTCACATCAGAACTGGAAAGTAAAACACAACAACCGAAAACATGAAATGAAATGGAAATACAAAAACAGACAAGGATGAAGACATAAGAAAATAGCCTATTATATCTCTGTAAATAAAATTAATCTTCAAAAAAAAAAAAAATCATCAAGATGGAAATTATGAAGCTCATTTTAATTTATCATGCAATTAATTGATTAATTCCTTACTGGATAGGCTTAGCAGCCAGTATGTTACAGTGATATCATGTAAGCTAACTGTGAGCAGCAGAAGCTCCCTTGTTGCCCATCTGCAGGGCAGACAGAAGAAAAATGCATTAGAACAAAAACAGCCTTCTTTTGTAAACGTAGCACAACAAACCCGGTTGGGGCCAAAAGCTTCGTGTCAGTGAAGACCGCTGTGCTGCGGACATCGGGAGGTTCAGAGCCTCTCCCAGCTCAGCACCCAGCTGTGCAACGTGACATGAAGCATGAACACAGCACCAGTGAGGTCACCCAGACAGAAATTCATGTCGGCGCCGCTCGTGGAAAAAGTATTAAGACGTACGATGTTCATGATAGCTGCGGGAATATCCTTCCTTCTTCTCGGTGGAGAGGTCAGAGGTCAGAGCAGTTGAGTGAAAAAAAAAAATCTCACTCAGATGTAAATGCTGAATCAGTAAGATCGCTTAGATAAATGGATGCTTTTACACTGACACAGACCTGAACGTTCAACAGACACCGGGACCTTCCCTCCTTCCCTTCCTCTCCTTTGGTTTCAGGTTTTCCACCAGATGTTAAACCAGCAGGGCGGCAGTCATTTTCTCCCACTAATAAACATCCACATGACCACACTGGTGGGTGATGCAAGGCAAGCCTGGCTCACATGTGGCCGAGGTTGATTCAGGACCTGCATGGAGGCCTTCGCCATGCCCTCTCTGTCTACCGTTCTGTCACGTTTTCAGTTCGGATTGATAGAAAACGTGACTGTTCCACTGGGCTGAATCAGCAGGGTTTCATGCTGAGGATTTTTTGAAGGTAAATACATGAGGAAAAGGCGAAATAACTGTCCAACATTAACTTAGAATAAAGGTATTGACAAAAATATCAGCTTTTTTTTTTTTTTTTAGAGGTATTACTACCGACTCAGAACCATAACCAGGCAGTTCCAGGTGTTTGATCATGAGCAGTGTGATGAAACATCTATGTCACGAGACAATACACACATAGGCTAATGAGACCATATGAGGTTAGCAGGAATCATAGAGCAAAGGTCTCACAAATAAAGTTGTCAGGGATCATAAAAGTTAAATGGTGTAGAACAACCCAGTCCAGGTTTGACTGGTCTACATACTGAGGTTCCTCTGTGTGTCTAATCTAATGTCAAAGAATCTTACAAGGACATTTGTGGAGACAGAGGCTTTGCTGTGACTCTGGAATAAACCTGCACTCTAATATTAAATCAGTGCAAACTCTGGAGCTTTTAAATCGCTTCTGAAGACTCGCTTTTATGATCTGGCTACATGTTGTCGGCAAATGATTTTTTTTGTGGTGTAACTTTGTTGGTCGAACTGTTTGATGTTCGTTTTTTTTTTTTATTCCTGTACTGACAGCCTGTGCTGTCGGAAATGTGTTTCATATTAAAATTTGACCTTGACAACTTGATTTTTGTTTTTTAAAAATAGAAGAAAGATTTCAAAAGTGTCTAATTTTGCTTAAATGATCCAGTCCAGCCCGATCAGTCCAAGTAATTTACATTTTCATCTAGAAGGGATCAAATGTGATCCTGGCTGCTTAAGAAATCGTTGAGAGTTCAGAGGAAGTTCTGATTGTTAACAGCTAATGTTTTTTCACACATCACATCACATCATCATTTCTTTTTTCTACCAACAGAGCTGCCATAAATATGGAGAAGGAGTCTTCTGTGCTTTTGTGACTACATGATGCAGATTAGCATGCTAACGTTTGTTTTAGCCAACACCGTCAACCAAAGCAGAAATAAGTCTTGCTACACAACTAATCTCAAAATTAGGGCTGTTGCGATTCCTTGAGGTAATTCGAATACTCCAATTATTAAAATTCCCCAAGGCAAATTATCTGCCGCGAAGCTTTGTTAAATTATGTTTAACAAAGTGGGTAAAGCAAATTACTTTACCCACTTTACTGTAATACCCCTAAAGAGCTGAAGACTTTATAACGCTGAGGCGTAGCCATGGTTACCTCTTGTCTGAAGGCCTTCCTATACCCTGTCATGGGCGCCGGGGCGAAGGCTCTGCCAGGAATGCAGCTCACCACCACAGGCATCCCTCCAGCGCACGTCTCATTGGACTTCATGGCTAGTATCTGACCCAGCTTGCAGTTGGAGAGGTGGGCCTCGGTGCCAGTGCAGTTGACAGAGAAGTCCCAGTATGTTGGCTTCCTTCTGCGAGCGAACATCCTGGACAGACAGAGGAGCAAAACAAATTCAAGCTGAATTTTGAGAACATAAATCAAAAGATCGTATGATATGGAAAAGCAAGTGCTCTGGTCAGATGAATCCAGAGCACCCTATAACAAGAGATTTTTCCCCATGTTATAAGTGAATTAATTTGCCTATGAAAGTAAACATACATACAAATTTTGTTTAGCATATTTCAGCAGCAAGGCATTTCAAAGTGCTTTACATCATAACAAGCACAAAAACACAAAGTCATGCAACATAGAATCAACAATCAAAACATTACATTAAGTCAAGTGCCATCGTTAAATTCATAATTGACTACGTTTCAAATACAACTCTAAACAGTAATAATTTAATATCAATATTAAGGAATTGTTGACCTAAAACAAGCTCCTATTTCTTGCTGAAAAGTTATTTATGAGTTAATTTTGTCTTATTTCAAGTGTACTAAGCTCTTTGCACAAGAAACTAGACCAGAATTACTTGGTAAAATATTCTTGTTTTCGCTGTGTATTAAATTATCAAGTCACACAATATAAATGGGGCAAGTTTCAGGATTATTCAGAATTATTAGCATATCACATAACAAGCAACATGATTCCACTGTTGTGGTAATCTTCTACTCTGTGATTATGAATAATCCTCTGTTATGTATTTAATGATCCTCTTCTGTCTTCCTGTCTCATCTCTAATGATTACAATAAATTCTACCCATAAAACGCGCTTTACATTTACAGAAATCTTAAAATACTACAATCAATAAAACCATCTCTGTGGTGCAGATACAAAAAGCTGAGCAGGTCAGGACAGGCACTGATGGTTTTTCATTTGGGAGCTGGCAAGAAGCAGCTAGCTGCCGACTGGAAGCTCTCCAGAGCTGGTGTTCAAAGCAGCCGGCTTCGGACCGGCTCCGCTGTCTGTTCACAAGCTGCTCGTTCTGTTCTGTCCATATGGAGCCCAGCTCTCCTTCCTTTCATTTCCCTCACTCGATTCCTGGCCCCAGTCTTTCTTCATGGAGTTTGCATGTTCTCCCTGTGCATGCGTGGGTTTCCTCCGGGTACTCCGGTTTCCTCCCACAGTTCAAAAACATGACTATCAGGTTAATTGGCCTCTCCAAATTGCCCGTAGGTGTGTGTGTGTGTGTATGGTTGTTTGTCTCTGTGTTGCCCTGCGACAGACTGGCGACCTGTCCAGGGTGACCCCGTCTCTCGCCCGGAACGTTAGCTGGAGATAGGCACCAGTACCTCCCGACCCCACTAAGGGACAAGGGTGTAAAGAAAATGAATGAATGAATGAATGAATGAATGAATGAATGAATGAATGAATGAATGGATGGATGGATGGATGGATGGATGGATGGATGGATGGATGGATGGATGGATGGATGGATGGATGGATGGATGGAGATGGCCTCACATCAAGCTCTGTGGTGCAGAGCTGTGACTCTGTGGCTCTAGAATTCTTTGGTAAATAGAAGGAAATCACCAGTGGCTGCAAAATAACTTGAATTTGTGAACTCCACCACTACGCCGAGTTGCTGGATGTTAGAGACAAAAACTATTGGTCTCATCTGTCTACAAGTAAAGGTTGGCAGATCGATCCACAATATCGGGATATTAATACCAACACGGTATCAGCATTGGATCTATGATGGTGTGGTGAAATCAATATTTAGTTCTAGATTCCCTCATGAAATTTTACTTTATTTTTGTGTTATAGTTTCTCAACCTTACTTCAAATAAGAATTTGTTTAAATTTGTTTTCAAATTATAGTTTTTTTTTGTTTACTTCGAAAAACTGCACATAAATCATATTATTCACATATTTATAAATGTCAAATTCTGTCCTACCACAAAACCACCTAAAGGTCAGAAGTTTGATGATATGTCGAACTTAAATAAAAAGTATCGGCATCAGTATCAGTATCGGCGATGAGGACTCTGTATTTACTTGTTATCAGATCAGTATTGCACTCCTCTGACTAAAAGATTGCTCCATTTCTCTGAGAATTGCACTGTCTGATCTGAAATTAGCACAACAGCTAACTGTCATTCTTAGTCTTAGAGCAGGAAGAAAAAACATCCACATTTGCACTCTGAAAACAAGCAACCAGCCTCAAACCAATACAGAAAACATTCAGAACAGCTTCAGATAGAAACAAGAACATAATCTGTGAGTCTATAGTTGGTTATGATTAAAAACATGTAAGAAGATTTACACGTTTCTTAAAACATGTAAATTGGTTTTGATAAACTTTTTAAATGTTTTAAGACTCATTAGAGGATGCCACACACAAGAACCCCCATTTAGCTTATCTACTTCAAATAACATTTTTCATCTTTATTAATTGATTGTAAAAAAAAAAAAATGTTTAAACAAATTGAAAGTGAACATTTTCCTGTTTCCAAAACCTTAAAAATCTACTGTATGGATGCAACACAGCTAAGACTTGTGAAAGTCAGGATTGTGAAACTGCTGCCGTTCCTGGCTCTGTTCTCATAATGGCAGACTGTGGAAGCACATCGTATGTTTCACGAGGCTGATGCACGAGCAGCCTGACACGTAGACGGAAAGTTGGGGAGCATCTGTTCTCTGCTGCGGTTACCTAAAGCAGGAGACTTCCAGCGTGAGCAGACAGAAAATGTACGGTTATCTAGAGTCCTGGAGGTTTTAATGGAGGGCCGTGTTTAATTTGTGGCTAGTAGGATGGAGAGCTTCCTTACGTAAGCAGGATTTATGATCCATCAGTGGTTTCTCAGGCATTACATGAGCTGAGTGTGATGCACTGATGCCAGACAGCCAGGAGTCAGGCACGGGTTACAGCGTCTGATGTCACACACACCTGTGCTACTCTGGATACATATTTAAAAATCACTCCAGCATGGCTTACACATTGACAAAAAAAAAAAAAAATGTAGTGTTTGAACCTCTCGTGGTCTCTGTGTAGCACTAGCACCAGGTTCCTCCTAAATTGGCCCAGAAAATAGAAAACATACCAAAGGTTCTTATTGTCGGTGATGGGACAGTCAGTGGAATACAACACAAAGAGGACGAAGACACACTGCTTCCCCCGTGTCTGATGTTAATGATCACCCAACGTTTGAGAATCTAATCAATCCAAGTAATTTTTTTCAATGACTTTAGTGAAATCTTGTGTGTTTTACATATTGACGACTGTTTCATAATTGTGGGAGATTTTAAAATCAGACAGAGAGGCAAAGAAGCTGTGAGATACTTCAAAACTTTGGTTTCACACAACATGTGAAACAGGCAACATGCAGTCAGGGACACTCTGAGCTTTATTACCAATAAGGGTGTAAATACTTCCAAGGTCTTTAATTGAGGTTGATCATTTTTCTGTTATCTTTGAAAGTACAACTTCTGTTGACTAAAACATTTTCTTAAGGACAGCACTGTAGAAACTTTCAGTCTAATCCACTCTTGCCTAGAGGCAAGAGTGGATTAGGATCAACTCATCAGGATACATCCTGATGAGTTGATAGATCGTTTTCAATCTAAAATTCCACTCAACCTCTCTTAGCCCAGCTAATAAAGGATTAGATAGCATCAACTCACTTTTTGGTTACCTAGCAACAACTTGTTGTGTAACATGCACAGCAGCAGTTTGATGTTGCTCCCAACATGCTGACAGTTGAGCAGTGTCTGGTCTGGCTGTACGCCCAAACGGTTCATCAAACTCACTAATATCCATTTAGATTGTGGGAAATGAAGGAATTTCTCATGAGACATTTCAGCAGTCAGAACGTTGGACTCTGAAATCTCAACCATCCACGTACAGAGCACTTCATCATCAAGTCCAGTACGAATGATATGCCCCGCAGAAAATGGCTAAGTTTCACCAACTCACCCATGAAGTTTTAGAAGAAATTATAAATCAATTAAGCTCCTCCTCCTGTGACATTTATATCATACACTCATCTTTTCTCAAGAACGCTCTGTCTGTTATTACATCTAACCTGGTTCACACAGAAAACCCATCAGCAATTTGTTGTTTTTGCAACTCTTTAAGGCGATTCTGAAGAAGATCAACAGTCAACATGGTTGAAGACATTCCTCCAGTAAACCTCTCCCTTCCATGAAGATGACTCTCACTGAGTTACACCAAAAGTTGAACATTATGGTCTCAAACACACTGCGCCAATTAACACGTTGAATTTCTGTGCAAGCGTTTCATTGCCCCACCAAAACAACACACTCATGCTTACTTGTAGACTCTGGCATTAAACTTCCTCTCCCCTGGGAAGCCAAACATGCCACAGATGACTCTGCTGTTAAACTCGTTCCACTCTGCGTTACAGATCTGCTTCCATTTGCCGCCATCTTTCACCTCTACGTAGCCCTCGGTCACAGGGATTCGCTTACGGTAGGAGGACAGGATGGCTCGAATGCGCACATCCTCCACATGAATGTCAAGGTTCTGTGGAAGAACATTGAGAGAAATATGTCAGGCAGAGCGCTTTCAACACGGCCCTTCAAATAATGAGAACAGGTGAAGAACAGACTGCAGCGCACACACACCTCTGGTTTTTACCTAATGGAGCTCTCTTTTGTCAGATTGGACTGAAAGACTTTCCTGGACTTTAGATTAGGTGAAAACGAACTTTAAATCATTGTGGTTTTCAAACGTAAAGATTTTTTTAAGTAGACTGTTTATAGCATTTGTCTAGAGACTGCACTTCCTGTGTTACATAAGATGGAACCAGCGACCCCCTAACCTTACACCCCCATGTCTGCGACCCCTGACGTCTGTGTGCTGCCAGTAAATCTTTTCCAGATGGCAAAAAAACATTTTCACAACAAATTAGCTTGTTAACGTTAAACACTGTGGCAAGGTTTAAAGAGGTATAAATGTGCTTCAATGTCCCACCAGTAAATCTGCAAATGGAATTATGCTTCTACACACACGTTTTTTATGATTCCCACCCCCTCTGAACCATTTCTATCTACTTTGTCAATGACTGCAGAGTTGAAGAACATGGCCTGAGCAGTGATTGTACAACTTAGACATAACATTGAATTTAGCTTTGTGTTGGCTTCCATTGTGAATGTTCCCAGTAGTGGGCACTCCTGCAGGCTTCAGCATTTCAGAATCCCTAACATATGAATACAATCTAATTTACCTCCAATACTTATTTTCTCTTAGCTGCGCTGCTTCCTGTACATGTCCATGTGGATTACCCATGTTTCATCCAATCAGAGTTCAGTCTCTGTGGTCTAAGGAATCCACAGAACAGGCTGACGTTAATGAAACAATATAGCAGTGGAACTGTTGTTTTTCACCCAATCTGCTTTCAAAGTTGCCTCACAGATCAGAACAGTTTTGCTAGCGTAGCAGGTCCTCAACACCCACCATGCTCACATTAATACTTGAAAATTATCTTTTTTTTTTTTTTTAGAATCCTTGATAATGTTGGTTAATTGCTGTTATATTCTTTTAAAAGATGGAATTAAGAAATTTCAAGGTTTAATTAATATTAAATTAATTAAAATCTATGACATATACTGCATAACTCATTTATTGATATGCATGTGATAGAGGTCTAAATCTATAACAGCAGTAATGTGTCTGACAGAATTTTTGTAAAACACAAACGTCTCATTGCATTTTGGCCTCCTTGTTTCCGAGGTAACAATGTTTTGGCCGGACAAAAACACAACAGACTCTTCGATATGTTTAGGCACTTAACTTGGACATAATGTCAGGTGACAAAATGCTATTTTTCAGACTTTATTTTTTTAGGGGATTTTTAAAGTGACAGTATGGACTGAGAACATCTAATTAGTGGGGAAATCTGTCAGGTTCCTCACAGACTTTTCTCATGCTGAGCCAAAAACATAAAACCCTGACATGGAATAATGAGAGAGGAGGGTTTCCACAATTGGCATGTTCCTCCAGGGAAGGGCAGATGGCACAAGAGAGAAAACATCATCAGTTTTTCTATCCGCTGCACATTAATCATTTTAGTCTGGGGGAATGTGAAGCTTTATAAAAACTAACATTTTGGTGCACAATAATTACTGGATATAAATATATATGCACTGAATATAAAGTAAATGATAAAAAAAATCCCTTTTCTTTGGCAGAGTTGGATTGTCTCACTGAGCATAGAGAAACGGATCCTGTTCAGTCCGTTTCCTGGTTCCAGCTCCACCTCTTTACATTTTGTTCCTGGGGATTTATCTTGATGAACTTCCTGTTTAGATTAGGAGCATGTTTCGGGGGGGCGGAGGAAGGGGGAATTCTAGCTAATCTGACTTGGAAAACCAAAGACTTCCTCACGTGTGTTTTGCTTCAGCTGAGTCTCAGGAGTGAAGCTTTTTCCTGAAAATGGCTACAGATGGAAAAAGCATTAGGAAGATGAACTGATGGGAGGAATTAAAGGAGCCAACATTTACTTCAACACAGACTTGACTGAGACAATGCTTGCCTTTTTTTTTTGTTTTTACTTTTTTAAGTTCAGTTTATTTAAATGGCACTTATTCACAACAAAAGCATTGTCTTGAGGCGCTTTAAGAAAAAACTGGTTACACATTTGATCCCAGCTATCAAACAGGACAGTAAGCTCAGTTAATTATTCAAAGTAGTTTAAAAAGTTTCTACAGAAGGAAACCCATCAGACTGCATTGTGCCGCTGACTTTACAGCAATGTATCACACTGAACATGCATGGAACAACAGTGGAGAGGAAAAACTCCCCTTTAACAGGAAGAAATCGCCAGCAGAACCAGAACCTGGTTCAGTCTGAGCGTCCAGCTGCTACGGCAGACTGGTATGGTTATTTACGTTTATAAGAAATGGAAAATTTGCACGTAGGTCAAAACAATCAAACTTCTCCAACATTTATCTATCCCTTTTCAATACATTTTCTTTTGAAAGTCCTTATTTTATGTGCATTCAATACCTTTCTGATTCTTTCTCTTGGATCAATAGAAATTAGAATTAATTTGCAACAATTTTCAACAGTTACAGCAGTGAGCACTAGTTAGCATGTTAGGCAGAGGGAGTCAGGCTTCTAATGAACAGATACAATCTGGATTTTTCTTCCTGGATGCACCAACCTATCATCATACAGCACAGTGCCCAAGGTAAATTTACCTCCAACACGGTTCCTGGGTTAGGCTGGGATATATAGTGGTCCCTATTTCCAGCAGCCTTTGGCAGAGACATGGGATAGACCCCAGTCCATCACAGCATTAAATGTCATGTACAGTGATTTAGATATCTCTTTTTATTTCAGTAAAAAACCTGAAAATGAAAATATACAGCACATGCAAAAGTATATGTAACTAGTGGAAACCACAAAAATGACATTCTGAAGGACTTTCCGCAACAAGGAAGGAGAACAAAATGACAAACAAGCTAATTAGTGTATTCCAAAAACAATGTTTGGAATGAAGGTTGAGAAAACTAAAAATGCAGAACGATTTCAAATGTCAGATTTTAGATTTATACTAATTGCATTAACATGGGAATAGTTCTAAAAAAAAAAAAAACTTTAATAAAAAGAAACAAAAAATGTAACTTTTATAAAAAGTAATATGCCTTTTACATTAAAACTGTCACCAGGTTGTAACAGTATAACATGAGACAGATAATCTATGAAAAGACGGATCTCATCCACCTCCTGCCTGAGATACTGCTGCCGTCTGAAGAAATGCACCACTCCCAACTAAAACAACCAATCAGAGCCAGGAGGCGGGTCTTAGTGCTGTCAATCAATCTGCTGTTGAACATGCTAAACAACTGAACATTACAGAAAAACCGTTTATCCACTGTCATTGGTAGCCATGCTAACTAGCCTGAGCAGGAAGGAGAGAATGAGCAGCGCCTTACAGAAGGTGATTGACAGCACTAAGATTGGTTGTTTCTAGTTACTGGGAGAAGGCAGATGAGTTTGATTCTTTTCAAAGATTATGTCTCATGCCATATTGTCACAACATAGTGACAGTGTCAACAAATATGAAAAAACAAAACAATTTTTCATAAGAGTTACATACTGCAGCTTTAATGAGCAGATTTAATCCTGAATGTGTTTGGTGCGATCTTCAGTATGAATTCAGTGCAGATGTGAAGCAAAAATATAGTGAGCAAATTTTTTGCAATGACTGTCTGACCAGGTGCATGGGATTCTAGGATCATGTGGTTTTTGCAGTTATTTACAGAAAACAGGGAACGTTGCCTCTCACTTCCTCTGTTCAGAACCATTAAAATGGGCCTTTTGTTAACAAACTGGAAACAGATGCTTCACAGCACTGGGACACTCTGAGCCAAACTGGAGCATAAATTACAGAGACAATGACTTAATGGAAATGAAGTGATTCAACATGGCATAAAAGTTGAAGCTTGTGGAAAATGACTGCAGTACTCAGGGATCAGAATGTCTCATAATGAGCTAAAGCAGGTTAAAAAAGAAGAAGAAAAAAATAAAAATCCACAGCGCTGCTTTCCACTGAGAGTACATTAGGCGTTTGAGCAATAAAAACTCACTTGAGCAGAAGGGCACAAAAAATTTTTGGAAACTGTTTCGCTCTCTGTGTTTGGCTCGTTTCCCATCATGCCCGGTCCGGTGTATTCGAGTGCGGGGACAGCAGGTTAACAAGCCATCTAACTTTAGGTTGTGCGGTCAAATCTTTAATGTGAATCGTGTTCGCACCGGATAAAATCCACACCAGAAAACCAGCAACACATGGCTCTAATCCTCAAAGGGAAGGGATACAAATGCAGGCATCCACCAAATGACTCCTAATCCTAATTACTGAGAGCGCTGCGCTCTGAGCCAGCGCTGAGCGCCGTCCTTAGACAAATGTTCTGAATGTGCCCAACACAGCAGCCTGATACCAGAAGGCCAAGCAGTTCCAACACTGAGATGATATTAGTTTGGATTTTTCTCTCTTCTGTCTTTCAAATGAATATTTCCTCTACTCTTTGTTTAGCTTTAATATGTTCAGCTACCATCTGAATCATAGAGACTGCATCCAGAAGGTATAATATATCACTGGCATAAAAAGCAGTGTAAACTATTACAGGGATGTTTTTGCTCCATATTCCAGTAATATGGAGCAAAATTCTGCATTCCAAACAGTATTTGGAACCATTTTAATGCTTATTGTAACTACTAAATGTTTTTAATGTTGTTAATTAACATTACAGTGTTAATGTAATGTGACATTAGCTTTGCATTGTCACATTACAATGTTAATGTCACATTACCTCAGTGCGATGATGATATATTTACAATATATCACGCAGCTCTACTCCTCATGATAAATATGGACTTTTAATAATATTACTAAAACATTTTATTTAAAAGTATCTTGAGCAGCGTAACAAAAACAAGATAAAACAGCATGCGCACACTCTACTAAAGTCAGTTACTCTCCTATAATATGCACCATTTACTGCTTCATCCAAACACAACATTTTAGTTTGCAATAAAATGTTGATTGGTTTTAAAAGCATTTGTTCCATTTGTAAGCGGGCACTTTTAGTTTACTTTTGAATTTTTATCAACTCATTGTTATTTTTTATTGCCGTTATTGTTGTGCTTATGATTCTTGTTTCTTTTCCTGGCTTTTACCTGCCGTGATCTGGTTGGTTCTTTATGTCCCTGTTCAGTTTAAGGAAGTTGGCTCTGCCTCTCTACGCTCACTGACACAAACTCCCAAAGTGGAGGGGAAGAGTGGGATTAAGAGGCAAAGCAAAAAAAACAAAACAAAACAAAAAATCATATCAATTCAATCACACATACATTCAAATCGGTCCTATCAAACTGCACAGTCAGCTCTGTTAATTATGCAAAGTGATTTAAAAAATTTCTAAGGAAACTCAGCAGATTGCATCGACTCATTGACTTGGAGCATTTACTCCTTCTGGACCAGCATGTAGTGACGATTGCCTGCGCTGATGCTGTATGCATGGAACAACAGTGGAGAGGAAAAACTCCCCTTTAACAGGAAGAAAGCTCCAGCAGAACCAGAACTGGGCTCAGTACAAGCCAGGTTCGACCACAAGCTTGAGAAGACAGAGCAGAGACACAAAAAAGAAACGGGCGAACTGACACAGGATTATTTCTGCATTTTCAGACAATTGAAGGTTGAACCTCAGAAAAACTTTTCATGATATGAGGATTTCATATCCATCAATATCAATAATTATTGATTCATTCTTTGTTTTAAATATCTGAAATAAGCCCAACCTTTGCCCTTTGCCCTTTCCTTTGCCTACATCTCCCAGAATGCTGTGCAGTTCTGGGTTAGAGTTCAGTGAAATTATTGAAAGTTCTATCGGATGTGTTTTCTATTTGTCTATCATTTATCATGCCCCAAATCAGAATAAACTGGAGGTCAGTGGACTTCTTCAAAGCCATAAATGGACAGATAAGCAGGAAGTGGAAGGATGATGTGACAGCGACTTCAGAGCAGCACAACTGACGGTCACTTTGTGTTGTTTACTGGACTGCTGAGAGAGACAGAGCCGAATGCAAACCAAGGGAACCTCAGACCGCAGAGCAAAGTCATGGAATGACATGTTTACTTTGTGTCTGTCACAAAATGCCAGAGAATGCAGGAGAACGTGAACGGGGCTGACGGGGTGAGCAGCGGCAGCCGGGAAGGCTTCACGTTTCACCTCCGTCTTACCTCACTCTCTCACTATTTCCTGTGTGGGTTATTCTGGCTCACCTGACAGAGTCTCTACAGCCTAATAATCATCCCAAACCACTAAAACCCCCCAGCAACATACAGTTCATGGCTGCCATTACAACGCGCCTGCCTGGATGATGGGGCCAGGCCACAGCGGTGGAGCGCTGCTCCCAGCTGGGTGTGTTTTACATGCTGGGGGCCCATCTGACTTATTTCAGTAAATGGAAAAGTTGAGTCTGAAGGTCTTTTTTGTTTGGTTTTGTTGGGGTTTTTTAGGCCATCATCCCAGTCTGGCTCCATACGTCTAGACATGTCCATCTGCACTACGTGGAGAAAATCATAATCTACTTCTTGTCTCTAAAATCCAAGGACATCTCCTTCTACAGAGCCAAGGTCATCTATTAGCACTCCTGGTAAACACTAAGCTAAACATCGAGAGCTTTCATTTAGCGAGGGGAAATAATCCTCCGTTAAGAAACGTCTTTAACCAAATTGTCGTTGGGAAGATGGGACCTGCCGCTCTCAGTAGGGCTGCACCGATTGTAGTTTTCTGACCGTTCACTGACTACCAATCTTTAAAAAGCTATTTTGGCCAATACTGATTTTTTTTTTTGATCTGAAATATTGATAAATATTGCAGTAAAGTTGCAGAGTTGGCAACAGTGGAGTGATTTTTATTAACTGTGATCACTGCTGATCACTGATCTCCCAAAATTAAGAAAATCGGGGTCAATTTATTGGCTGGCTGATTTATCGGTGCACCTCTTCCCTTCAGGTGAAAATTTCCATTTGTGAACATTTTTACAATTTTCACAATTGGAAAAATATTTCTTTGTACCTCCAGGCGAAGTATTGTTCAAAACGTCACAATTCAGTTCACTTTAATATTGCTTGAAATACTTCAATATTCATTTTGTAGTAAGTGGTACACAAATATTCCATCTTTTTCCGTTTATTTCTCCAAATAAATATCAATTTGAAATAGTCTGTGAATCAAGTAGCCCTCCTGTCATGCCATGGTGGGCAACACCGTCGTGAGCAGCTCACACTACCGCTATATCAGCTGTGTGTCATATGTGTCAGTTCTTCATCTTGAGTTTATTTGCCGTCTGAAAACAACTACTGTTGGGCAGTATATTAATAAACTAAATCAGCCTTTCCAAAACAATATCAGCTGTTCAGATGCACAGACGTTTCCCCCAAAACACACTAAGCAATAACACCATGGAACAGTCCATACAACAACACTGTGTCTGAAACAAAGCCCTCTGTGATCTGAGTTTGTTGATACCATTTTTAACTCAAACAGGGATGTCAAAGCAATCAGTTTAGATTAAAATATCCTAACTCAATTTTTATGAAATGATTGGGACCTTAAAGGGACAGTGCTATGGGTTTTCCAGCCACAATTAAGTAACTATGTTACCTTCAGTTGTTATAAAAATGCTACAAATTTCCAATATGACATGAAATAATTTTGACTTTGTAATTAAATACCTTAAAATTGGGCCTCTGTCTCTTTAAGAAAGTCCTGCTCTTTCCAACACTACACCTTCAGGAAGTCATCACAAACAACATTTTTACCATTACTCCTATAAAGAGCTCAGCTGATGTTCTGTTCTACCAGGTGATTGCTAATTGCTGCTGGCTAGTCTTAAGGAGCTGAGTGGGGGAGTCACGTGGGAGGTGGAAGCTCTGAAGCTTGGAAATGGCAGCTCTGAGGAGGAGCTGAACCTCAAAGGTGGAGCTAGGCCCAACCAGGCGTTATGCACAGCTGAATGGTTGCCACAGGAGATTAAATTATTTCTTAAACATGCATGAAAGAATCAAAGCAAAACTCCTGGAATAACATTATAACATGATGTAAAGCTAAAACAAGTCGATTTTACATAATACTGCCGCTTTAATAAATCTTTTATATTGACTTGATCAAATGATGTGACTTATCAAACTTGCTTGGCACCACAAATTCAAGTGTGGTACCATAGTTACTAATTGCTTGCATCATCAATGCCCATTACTTCCTCTTAAATTAAACTCTACTTTACATTCACTATTAATTCCTGGAGGAAATGTCTGTGTTAGCTCCTAAGCTTCCCAAGGAGAAGCAACAAAAAAAAAAGAAAAAGAGAAAGAAAGGATAACAGTCACAGCATTAAGTTCGATCTGCAGTGAGCTCACAACGTTGGAATGTGTGAGGCCTGCAAGGAGTGCAGAACACATTGGACTGGCAGTAGTAGCTTGGAGCTTGCTGCTCAGTCCGGTCTGAAGGGCTTTAAAAGGGTTGGCTCGACAGTTATGAGCACAAACGCCTCATAATTACCTGTTCAGCTTCACTTTCACCGAGACGTTTAAGACTATTTTTAAAGGACCCTGGGATTAGCTATCAATTTTGAGTTTTGTAGAACAAAACCCAAAGAGATTTTTTTAGCAGTACTGTTTTCTGAATCCAGAGCTACATGGTCACATCTGACAGGAACATTCCAAGTACAGCCTCAGTAATCACTATTCTCGGATTTTCCTGTGGAACGTAACTCCAATTTATTCATGGAAAATCTGTCTATTTGTGGATCACAGCCTGGTGAGCTGAAATGACTGGGCACAATGCTACTCGACACACTATTGGCTGGTGTTTGCAAATTCACAACAATCCAGGAGCTACACTTATTTTATTTTATTTTATTTTATTTTCCGTGAAGCTGATTAGCTGTCCCCACCTAATCTTTTGTCCAAGTGCGCACAAAAGAAGACCAAGATGTTAGCTTCAACAGCAGTGTTAAAGCAAGTTAAGACGGTGTGTGTATTAATGCTGCTTAGGGCATTTTTGGTGTGTGAACTATTACAACTAGAGGAAGCCTCAAGTATTCATGGATTTGAACTATGCGCAGGCAGCTGTGGTTCCAAATCCCTTTGAATAGCTGGGGTCCACTATACTGAGGTTTGGGTTGGGTAAATGTTTATTGCATACAAAAAGTCTGACTCTAAGAATTTTCCTTGTAGGGATTGTGTAGAAATCCCCTACTGTAAGTAACATTGTGAATATGAAGCATCAAGACTTTTTGACTTCCAACATATCAGGAAACTTTAGCCTTAAAATTTGACGTCATTCATTTTTTTAAACAAAACGTCTTTTACGGTCTTATAGTTTGATAGAATGGCATCACACTCTTTGTAAAGTTCTCTTAGTAATTGCTTTATCTGTTTATATCCATCTTGTTTGGAACAATATCCCCACAATTCCTACACAGAGACCGAGGTTTCCAGAGGGTAGGGCAAGGCCATACAGTCTATCCCCTCTAAATTTGAATGTTACCCATTTACATTTTTCTGACAAGGATTCAATCTGAGCTGTCCCTTGGATAAGTCAAATCTTGCAGCATTTTTTGTTTACCTCTACTGTGCGCTGCCTGCTATGGTGCATTCA
>NW_015113351.1:0-17803 GCF_001443285.1 Poecilia latipinna
TCAGCTTGTGGCTCAGCTGAAATGTTAGAGAAGATCAGGTTGCTGTAGTAACAGCCTTCAGCTCATTCGTATTTATGGGTCAGGTGTCTCTCATGTTCCTCCTGATGACTGTGGGTTTGCTGGAAAATCAATGATAGAATTAGCTTTGCCATTAAAGCAGATGTTGGTACTTCTGCTTTAATGGCAGTGAAAGAATATACCAAGTCCGACTGGAATATGAAACTAGCATCTCTGCGAGTTTTTTGACTGTTTTCATGATAAATTGTTTTGATTTCTTAATATTATTTAGGTAGAAGTGCCATCTCACGTTTTTAAACTCGTTGCAAAAGTAGGCAACTCTGGTTCAGTGCTAGTTTAGAAAAAGTCACATCTTTTCCTGAAATATTCTCTCGGCATCCATACCAGATGTGCTGTGAGCCATGGATTATTACCAGCCTGTCACATGCAGAATGTGAAGAATGAAAGGCTAATCTGATGTTTTTGTGTCATCACCAGCAGAAAAATAGTGCGCAAGTGTGAGTTTTACAAAACGCTGGAGCATTCAGAGGCAAAGGCCTTAAGAAAAGGGTGACACTGCACGAGGAAATGGATGAGAAGGATCCCCGCGTGTGTGATTTTTGATCCCTTAAGGTTGAGCCTGCTCAGTCGTTGTGAAAGGAGGGACAATTTGCACGCGCCATAAAGGACATTTATGTTCATGGCCGCGTCCCAGCAGAACCCCCATTGCTCTTTGTTTTAATTGTCCATGAACAAGGCATTGTTCTGCAAGATCAGGGTTGGAGAAAAATCTTCCTCAAACCGATCCATTGTTACGGCAACTGCATTACGGGGGCCCTTCATTATTTTTACTCTGATATAAAGAATATGTTATTTGAATTTACATAATTCTCCCAGCAGCTCCAAAGCCGCCTCTATAAATAGCTTTATTCAAGTTGAGTGCAGATTCAAATGAAGGGAGAAGTCATAATCTCCTGTAATGTTGTATCTTTGTCTTCGCCGTAGCGCTCCTCTGTGTTCCCACATCCACTCTTTGTATACTTTGCATAGGGTTTGTTATGCATGTCATAATAATCCATATTTGATTGCTGCTGTGGACATAGCAGCCAGTAGAAAGATTCACTTGTTGTCCATTCACCAGACTTTTTGTGCTGCGTCCGACTTTCTGCTGACTTTGGTGTGTACGCGTGTGGTGGATTTGGCGCTGGGTTTGTCCCACTTTCAGGCATTTCAGAAGACTGGCCTCGGGGAAGTGTAGCGCAACTTCCCTCCAACTCGCAAGCAAACATTGACTCCCTCAGCATGGTTTGCCCTGAAGTTTGGGCAACAAAAAAAGAGAAGTGTTTCGCAAGCTCTGTGGCCGCTTCTGCTTGGGCAGCCCGGCTAGCACCCGAGGACATCCAGTTGATCGACGTGCCATCTCAGACGCAGGCAGGACTTTCAGCGGAGCGTGACCGACTCCAGCCCGACAACTCGAGGTGCAATAATTCTGCTTTGTTGCTTTTTCCAGAGTCCAGAGGGTTCCACCACGCTCAAAGAACATCAGTGTTTTTTGCCTGAGCAAGAAATCACATTTACAGGCGTCCAGCTTGATCTTTTCCATTCGGAATAGAAGGACGTGATATATTAGCAGTAGGCTGATCCCAACAGAATGATAAAACGCGCCAAAATGAACTCATGTGTGGCCCTCCGAGCGTGTGGAACAGCCACTCTTTTATCCAGCGTTTGGGAAAGTTTGCGGTTTCAATGTTATTCCACAACTTAGCATTATTCTGCTCTTACAACAAGTCAACGCTGCCCAGCACTCAAGTATCAATAAGCCCACAGTCTCTCACCTCTCGCCTCATGGTATTAATAATACAAAGGCATCCATAAAACGGGAGCTATGCTTGTGTTAAAGAACAACTAGACGGAGCTATTTCCAAGGTCATCACAGTGCTGAAATGTTATCCTCTCCACACACACACACACACACACACACTCCCCCTGCCTGCACAGGGTGAGAGGGAAACCACCGGTCATTCCAGCAGAAAGAGGCTTGGACCGAGACAAGTGGACCCATTTTCTGAAATATGCAATGAGCGAGGCGTCAGAGACCTCTGTAGGCTGGGCAGTGCATAACCTTCCAATGCAACGGTGATGTGTCATCTGCATTCTTTGTTGTGTTAAGAAGAGTTAAGAGACCACCAGGGATGAGCAGGGCCTGACCTCTGACCTGCAAGGATAACGAGCGAGATGGGGAGCGGCAGGTGTAATGGACTGCTGAGGCTCGTGATGCCACAGATTTCCTGCTCGGTTGAGATGATACAGACACAAAGGAACAATTACGGATACATTTTGTTTTATTACAGCCACAAACGTCAATGAATTTAGTTCAGTAGATTTTATGTGACAGACCAAACCAATAGTGTGTAATTCTAAGTGGAAGGAAACTGATGAATGCTATTATTAAAAATAAGTGTTTCCGACTTTTGCGGAAAAGCTAAAAAACACTTCAATCGAGTTTAAAAATGTTTTTTTTTTTTTTTTTTGTAAAATTGAGAATGTAATTACAACTTTGTTGTTTCTATTGATCTTTTCTGACGCAATGCTTCAAAGTGTGCATAAAAAGGTCAACGAAAACAAAGATAGGAAAACTCCATCCAAACTTCCAAATATATTGGCGTAAAACCAAATTTTAAGGCACGGCACTGAACACTTTATGATCTACTAAACATGGAGTCCAAATGCAATATGGTCCACATCGACATGGTGAGGATGATTGAAAATTGACTAGGTTTGCAGCTCCACTCTAAATCCACCATGACATGGATGAGAGCATCGATCAGAAGAGCAGTGTCCAGGTCTGTGGACCTGGACATGGTGGAGGTGAATACGTACATGTGTGATCTTTGAAGAAAACCTGTTTCAGGCTGCGAAAGACATGAGAATGGGACAAAGACCCTAACCAGACAGAGCTAAAATGCAAAGCTGTAGATCAAAACAAATGTAGCCACTATAAAGATCCAGTTGAACTCCCTGTTCAGAATCTGAGGCAAGACTTGAAATACTGAAGATGCATTTCCTACCGCATCTATTATCCAATAACTTCTTGACAGCAGTGAGAAAAAAGAATGCAGAAGAGGTAGTTAGGCATCTGTGATTATTGATTAGAATGGTGAGAGGATCCAGGATTTTCCCCCTTCCATTTAGTGGCCTTTGACTGTCAGAGCTGCATGTATTTTTTTTTTTTTTTTTCCCTGAAAGGGCACATTTGTTGCCTCTATAATGTTGTGTCAAGACAGCATGAGGCAAAAAAAAAAATGGTGGAGATCTATTCTTTCACCTCTTTTAGACAATCACGTGCTGTGGAATTCATTTGTCTTGGTTTGGCTTTGTCTCGGAGGTGGCACGGAAGCAGGAGCCTCCTTTTGTTGCTTGAAATTGATGCCGCTAACGGTGTAATAAAAACGTCCAAAACTCGCGTTTCTGTTTGAGGGAAGAGCTCCTTTTGTTTCTCCTTGCAAGAAGTGCTTCGTACTGAGGAGATAACTGCAGGCTGTTTTAGTGGCAAGATTAATATGTTGTGCACTTAGACTGGGGTGTGTTTTCTCACACCAGCAGTATCTCGGGTGTCACGATCAAAGCGCTCTCTCTTTGTACGTCGACTTCAGATCCCTCCCCTGAACCCCCATCTTCATTCTTGTGAATGGTAAACAGTGCTGCGTGTCAACAGATAGCACGTTTATCTTGTTAGAGGACGCTTTAGTGACTAAAGATATTGCTGTCATTATGTTGAAGACACTTCACAAAAGCAGGAGAACTTCATTTAATCAATATCAACAGAGCCTGATGAGTATCGCATTTTGTCAGCTTAGACAAATTTCAATATATTTTTGGTTAGATATTTGCAAAATAGCATAAAATCAGTTAAATTGTCCAATCTTGCCATGGATTCTCAATTGGATTTAAGTCTGGGCTTTGATTGGAACATTCCCACACATGTATACGTTTTCATCAAAAGCCACGCATGACCTCTGCAGGTTGGTGTTCTGCATCTAAAACATGCAGAATGCCAACCTTGGAGAACTTGAATTGCACACCTTAAATTGCCTCTGGAAAACTGTAAAGGTACCTCTTCCTTGCATGGTGTTTCACCAGGAATTTTAGAGTAAATGTGGGTGACTACATTTGCACACAACACAATTTACTTTAATTTTGTAAAAAATTCTAATCACGATATTGGTCTATTATGAAACACCAACTAAATATAGTAAAGTTTGTGGATTTTAATGTAAGAAAAGTTCAATGAGTATGAATACTTTAGGAAGATACTTTAACTTCTCTGTGTGGATTTGCTGAATTTTAACTTTTTAAATAATATTTTCCTATTTATTTATTCCTTTTCTTTTTATTTCTGTTCTTTGTTTTCATTCGGTGACAAACGGTAACCTGCCATGGCTGGATTACCGAGCTGTATCTGAAGACTAATGAGAGAAATTTCCCCCGAGAATCTTTATCTATTGCTCTTTCGAGAGCACCTTGGGGACTCACTTTTCCTATCTGTCACTTACTCAAGCACACACACACACACACCCACACACACACACTGATCCAGTGCGACACACCTCCAATCCCATCTCTGATCTGCCCCTCCACTGTCTGCCCGTCATCCCCTTTTCACCCCTCCATCCCCTCATCCTCGTCCTCCACCCCCACCTTCACTCATTGACACTCCTGTTTCCTCTAACACTATCATGTAGCACAGGCATTTCACTTTTGCACCTTGCAATTAAAACTAGCAGAGAGGTGGAGGAAAAGAATACTCTTTTTCTTTCAGCCCCTGCCTTCCCCCGCCTCCCCTACTCCAAACAGCAACCGTTCTGTGTTTCTCTTCTTCTTTTTTTCCTTTTTTTTTGTGGGTACACGTGTTAGAAATTCAGAGTTTACGAGAATGGCAGGCATGGAATTAATTAACAAAGGAAATCTCACCACGGCTTTCAGCTGGAGTTGATAATTTAACCTTTTTTTTTTTTTTTTTGTTTTTGCTCGTATGATAACAGGTGCAGGCTGATTTGGCAGAACACAATAACACAAAGTGTCAAATAGAAAAGAAAATTTCTCCACCCCGGAGAAGTCACACGCACACACACACACACACACACACACACACACACAGCATCATACTCGTACATAGCACGCTCCAAACTTTGTACACCATCTGAGAGGAGTACACCCACTTGTGAAGTCCAACCCTTTGATCATTTGGCGCTGCTATACTGACCTCTGCAGGTTCCTCCCCCTGCTCTCTTGTGGGTTTTCGTGGTTGAATGTGTGTTCGCGTATGTGTGTGGCCAAGCAAGTCTGGCTTCTTGAATTTGTAAGTGATCTGGTGTGGAGTCTGCATGAGTTGGAATGGGATTCTGATGCTGAGCAAAAACGCTAAAGAAAGTTCTGAGTAAAACCTTCAATATGTACGAAAGTATCCATTGGCTTTAATTTAAAGAGAAGAATGGTAATACTATTAAGCATGCAAATCTGAAATAAAGGATTACCTTGATTATTAATGTATAAGTTGTGTATTTATATATGAAAATGAGTACATAAGTAATTCAGTACATGCTTCGTCTTTATTTAACAATGGAATCAATGGAACTGTCAATATACTGAGATTGAAAAGTTTGATTCCTGATTCTAATTAGCAATTCACCCAAATGCTAGGTGAGATGTCCAACTTCAACTGTTTCGGGCAACAGCAAACATGGTGACGTTGAAGGAAATCTTCATAATGTGTGTTTGTAGAAACAGCTGAAATTATGGAAGATTGTTTTGTAGCCTATTCTTGCTCTAAGCTTCTCCAGAGCTACGTCTCCAACACCTTGTATGAAATCTAAATGTGCGATATCGTCTTTCTCCAATCTAGCGTTAGCTAGATTTAGCAACCAATCAGAATTCCAAAAGTTATGAGATTCAAAGATGCTTATGTGTTCCCTTTAGTAAGGACACCTTAGGCAACTGCCTTTGTAGCCCATTTGAAAAGAAAACCGCATTGCTTATTTAAAGGGTGCTTAGTCTAATTAGAATAGGTCAAACAACGTGGGTGACAGAGAAAACTGCATCGTTTCTGTGGCTCTTCCCAGGCAAGTAGAGTGCACCATCTGTGTGATGAGGGGTGTCAGAGTGGTCTGTTGTGGGACAGTGTTTGGATGGAAGAAACTGCTCAACAAACACAGGAAAAACTGTCCAGTGCAATCAAGACCCACACGTGCGTGACAAACATTCATGCACACTGACGCCTCGCGGGAAAGCATCATCACACACGGAGTCAGAGATCAGGGCAATGTAAACAAGAACTCCTGATTATTGTTGCATTACTGTTCAATTTTTTATTTGTTTGAAATTGGATGTCTGGGCTGTCTCATGTTTTTGTCCCTCCCCATCTTTTACACAGCAGTTCCTTGATATTAAACATGGATTAGCAATGTCTAATCTCTGGCTGGCCAGACACTATGGAGAGCAGAGGAGGGGCTGGGGGTGCCTCCACCTACACCCCACCACCCCCTCCACCACCACAGAGGCCATTGATTTCAAAGCTACTTACGCCCTGTTTGTATGTACAGCCACACTGGAGTGTAAGCTTGTTAAATGCAAAGTGCTTCACCTGTCACCCAGAGGTCCATGTCTCATCTTCCTGGGGTTTATCAGCACATAAAGTCGCAAAGGCGCAAAATAAGATCTGGGAATTTTGCAAATGGGGTTTAGGTATTGCGTGTGCTTCGTGGTCCTCAGACAATCCCCGTCTCTAACGTCATGGGTGACTCAGTGCAGACTAAACAGGGTAATCATCCAGCGTTTTGTCTCCTGCTCTCTGTTTTATTTTTATGTTAATGCCGGACAGTTCCAGTTCCACTCAAACATTTACTCAGTCTTGTGTTAATCTTAGGCTTTTAACGATGCTTCCACAACAGGATGATTATACAACATACAACTTTTGTGGGTTTTAATTCCCTTGATTGATTGCAAGCTTGAATTTATGTACTCAGTTTTATTTAATCTACCCAATCCACATCCACTTTTGCAGCCTTAACCCATCTTATGGCATAATTTTTGATGGACATGTGAGCTGCCTTCTTAGCTGAATTGGTAAGATTAAATTTAACTAGGTTGGTTTCTTGCCATACACCTGGCTTTTAGAATAGTCTACAACATTTCAGTTGGACTGAGTCCGGTGCTTTGGGATGTCTGTTCTAGAAGCTTTTACACAAGTTTGGGATCACTGTCCTGTTGAGTCATCCAATTGTGTCCAAGCTTTAAACATCTCATCCAACATTTCACTCTCAAATGGATTTTCCTTGGTTGAAATGTTTGGGAACCACCCAGGAACCACAAAAGGCTTAGGCCCATCATAAATCAGAAATTAGCAGAACAAAAGTGGTACTGTCCACTTTGAGGCCAGTTTGATGTCGACATGAATTCAAGAAAGAAGCCTCTGTTCCAAAACTGTCACTTTAAAGCTCATCTGAAGTTTGAGGAAATAAACTTTTCATAGGAGTAAAGGTAGCAAGGGTGGGTGTTCGAGCAGGACAATGATCCCAAATGTTAGTAAAATACACATGGGTTCCACTGTGTTAATTAATGGTGCTACTTAACGGGGTTTTCTTCCTCATGACCAACACAACATACCATAAGGGTTCTCCTCCCCCCTGCCTGTACTGCCCAGAAATTGCTTGGAATTATTCAGTTCACATCCTAGTCTGAAATGCAATGGTGCCACACCAAACACACAGTAAAACTTTTTTTTTTTTTAATACATATTAACAAAGCAAGCTAACAATAATCCTCTGGAATGAACTTGACACCAGTGCTGTTGAAAATGTATAAACTATGCATAGAGGCCAAGTCTGTGATGGAAAACCAGCTAATTTAAATGAGATGCATCATTTGTGATTGGAAGTGTGGTCAGATATCCATGAGCAGGGACCGGGTTCATAATCATGAAAACATCTTAGGGTTTTCTCTGCAAGTTGTTGCAGTTTTGAGTTGTCCAGTCTTGAAAAGGGAAGTTTAAATGAATCAATAAAATCCCACCACCCCCCTCCCTCCCAAAAAAAAAAAAAACACTATGAAACATCTGTGAGCAGATGTAAACATCGGTGTGAAACCAAATGTGAGTAATGGTGGCTGATTTAAGATTGGAGATCCAGTGTTCTTTTGAGCAGCCTTGGTGGGAAAAGTCTCTTGTACAGATTAAGATTCATGCCTCGTCATATCAATCATGCAATTGCTCTCTGACAAGTTCACTTTTCTCATGATTAGAGCCCAGGTTAAATCAAGTCCCAAACTAGTCTTTGAAAAGGCAATTTTTATGTATTTCTTTTGGTCTCTAGAAAGTCCAAAGTGTGTATTTCTGCAGCGCAGGTTTTCAATCTTGGCCTTGGTGTTCAATATCGAGGGATTACCCTGGTGATTAGTGTCTGAAGTCTGCTTCAGCTTATTATGCCAAACATCACCGGCCCCTTCTCCAAATATATCATAAATAATTATTACGGAGTGCATGTTCACTGCTCTGGGCTATGGATATAACCTGTTTAGTTTCAAACACGGCCCAATCAATATGACTCTGTCATCAAAAATTTATGGGAACACCAGCTTGTATTTTATTTATCTGTGATTTTATCCACCTTCTTATATTATTTATGTGTTTATTTGTTTCCTTTGGCTAATTAAAGTCATACTGATTTCTGAATGAGCCGGGAGTAGCTGCACACTGCACCGCTAAGTGCATTTAGCCATATGTGTGGGCAGGTTTGCGCGTTTTGCGTGCACGCACTCTTAATCTCGGTCCAGCAGGCAGTGCTGCTCGAGGGACTCTGGAATTATAGATTGAGGACAGGAGTCATGCAATGATTGACAGCCGCATTCTGTTTGAGGTGATTAGGTGCACAAGGCCCAAAGAAAACAGACACGATGGAAATTTCAACATCTCCACTCTAATTTCTACTGCAGAGTAATTATGATACATGATGATCTGCAGACATCATTGGCCACACAGTTTGACCTGCTGCGGCGCCTCTCTACTTCACGGCAAGCCCGTCCTCCCACAAACGCTGCAACACGGTAAAATTCAGCAAACACCGGCGGTGTCGGAAAGCAGCAGGGAATTATGGCATGAAGAACGTCTGCAATTACACTTTGTTTTCCAGTGAATAAATAGTGCACATGGGCGAAGGTGGAACTCACGACTCTGTCCAAATTCAACAAAATCAACCTACAGGCAGGCCTGTAATTATCCCAAACTATGCGCGTTACCATGTTTATTGATGTGCACAAAGCACCAAAGTATAATGCAGCTCATACGTGCTCGCTCTTAAAACGTAATTACTGTTTTCACATGTAACTCTTGTGATGAGATCAATCTGTACACTCAAATTCATTCTTTGACGAGCTGAGAGGTAAGTTTAGATCTATTCTCTGAAGTTGTTTAAGACCAATATAAAAGGACAAATTTTTTTGGGGGGGTAAATATGTTTAAATTCATTTGAGCTACATTTCAATGGACATGGAAGCGATTTGTACCTGCATTTTTCCATCTTTGTTCGGTTTTGACTTGGTATGAAGTGTCATGCCATTTGCAGCAATAGTAAAACTCTGATTGGAAATGTTGTACTCGGCAACAGCTCATTACCAAGATGCAAAGAAAACAGATGGTTGCTGATAGCCCAAACATAAAGATTTGATAGAAAATGACCAACAAAAAAAAATCAAAATTTTTGCATCTTTGATTTTTTTTGTGTTGTTGTTTTTGTTGTTTGGGACATGGAAAACAAGCTGGCACACTCCTCTACTGAATTTTAAAAGAACATAATGGCAGATGAAGGTACTAAGGTCACACAACCCTCAACATTGTCAACATTTTCATAATTTATTCAGCAACATCAACATGGTGCCCTATCCCCTCAGATAGTTGCACATATTTATTTTTAAGCCAGACTTTGTACATTGGCATGGTTAAGGATTACCACTCTGACACACAAGAAAGTTTTTAGCACTTTTTCTGAAAGTACTGTTGTTCAATCTGGAGAGACTCAAATGGAGGAAGAAGGCGATTAAATTTAATGACAAAATGAACATGAAAATAAACAAAGTCCTTTGGCGTTCAGGCCCCGGCCGGGGACATCGAGCTGGACTTCGATGAGCTCGATGAACATTCCTGATGCAGCATAGGAATGTAGACCCCCGGGGCCTGTACTGGTGGCAGCGGTCGGAGGAAGATGAGGCCTGAGAGCCGGGAGCAGAAGGTGGAGATGGGGTGGAGGTGGGTTGATCGCAGCTGGTGAGCAGAGGAGGCTGTGGGTCAAAGTCCTTGTAAACTGGAGCCCAAATGATGACTGGCTGGAGCGAGGCTTGGTCCGCGCCGATAGGTCCAGGTTGCAGAGAGGCGGGCGCTGATTGATGAGGCAGGTGCAACTAGAGTCTTCCAGATTGAACTTTTGTCAAGACTCCATTTGTTGTTCAGGACTGTTCCTCAATAAATCAGTGCAGAAGCCACAGAGCAACATAATGTTCTGTCTTTAAAACATAAAAATTTGCAGTGCAAGTGCACAATTAAATTTTTTCACATTTATTCAGCTGTAGCAGCACTTTTATTAATGTGGCTGTGCCAAAAAAAAAAAAAAAATTGCATGAAAATTCAGAGTGCTGTTCTGCGTCGCAGCTGAAAAAAGTGAAGCTTTACAATCAATCACTGACTGTTTTCAACCTTAATGTGAGTCTTTGTTGAGTGTTCATGAGATCATTCACAATGCGCAGGAAGAAGCATATGTCCTCTGTAAGCCAATGTCGTTTCATCCACTGCAACATGTGTGTGATACGGCATCGTGCGGCCTCGAAGGCTCACAGTCGACCCATATATGTGTACTGTTTTAAAGCTGAGAAATGATAGAAACAGGAAAAGTACCAGGAGGTAAATGACTGTCCCATACGCTCTCTGTAAATCAATTTCAATACATTTGGAAGATATGGCTGCAAAAAAGGTTACTTAACACCTTTCGGTCACACTCCTCCCGCTCTGCTTCCAGTCTGACAAAAGCTGCTGTCTCTCCCCACCCACGTCAGGTGCATTTACCATGGCTTTGAACGCCACGCTGCCATATTTTATTGAACGCTTTGTTGGTTGATGCAGGAGTCCTCCAATACTGCCTGTCTATGAGCTCATGCATTAGAGATGTAAGCTTTTTCCAAGAGGGCAGGTCAGGGGAAAAAGGAGGGGGGGAGCAGATGGAAGAAGAAGGTGTTTTTGTTTTGATAGGCTGTATCGGAGAAGTTTTCACTTAGCATTTGAGCATTAGTTCATGTTTCAAAGAGAACCCTCTCAGATTTTCTCTAAAGAATAAAGAACTCTGTGGGTGCTCTTGTATGTCTGACAGCTGCCTATTGACTTGTTTACTTTTAGCAGGTGTGTTTATGGTCTTGTTTTTCAAGGCAGGCCTTGAGTCCGTATTGGATTTGACAGTGTGAGGCATTTTACAACCATCAACCGAGAGGCTGAGAGTCGGTGTTATTTCCAGCCCTTTGCCTTCAGAAAGTTGCTTTAACTGTTTGTGATCTGTCAGCGCAGTAGAAAGACATAAGAAAAACATAAGAGTTCCTCACAGCAATATTCACAACTCTTGGATGCGTTCAAATTTGTTGCATTAAAGCTGAAAGCATGAATGTATTTCATTAGAATTTTAGGTGGAGTCAACTAGCCGTAGTTGTAAAGTGAAAGAGAAATTGTGAGTGGATTTCAAAATGTTTTTAAAAGTTCAAAATGCCATGTGGGTTAATATTTAGCCCAAAATGTGATTTTCCTGGTACTTAAACTATATGTACATGAGCATCTTTCTTGGTGAGCTTGGTTTGTTTTAGGTGCCGTGTTACTTTTTCTACCACACTTTTTTTTTTTTGTATGTTGGGAAAAATTGAATAATTACAAACTAAATGCACATACATGATACACTTTCAAAATTTTAAGCAAATGTGAAACCCTTGTGTCTACTACAGTCTTCCACTTGACCTCCAATCAGACTAAAATGCATGCTAGAAAAAATAAAAAACAAAACAAAAACAAATAAAACCAAACGTGCATGGTTCTGTAAGATGCTACTTGCATCGTTTATCAACCGCATGACCTTTATTTAACCGAAAGACGGTCTTAAATGTAGCCTGTATGGAAGAAGGGCCATTTGCATATCTAGGGTTAAAGCCAAGCTGCCCTTCATATACACACCAGGTGAGAAAATACTTATTAATCCCCCAAGGAGGTGAATATAAAACACAGATCTACAACCTCCTGATTGTTATATGTAGCAAAAGGAAAATTAAACACTGAAATGTGTCAAGCCTTAAATTAGCGCCCCATATTTTAGTGCCATTTTCCTCGGTGACACACCGCAACGGCCTCAACAGACAGGAGTCATCTCACTTGTTGTCAGACAAGCTTCCCGTCACCTCACCGCTGTCTCATGAATTTGCATGGAGTCTTGACTTCGTTTTCACTCCTTTTGTGTTTTTTTTTTTTTTTGGCTGCAGCTGTTTTGAGGGTTGCAAAATAAATTTCAAACAAACAAGTTTCAAATGATTGCACAGCTTATTGGCTTCCTTTCAAATGCTCTTCAAGTGTGTTGCTATATAGACAAGCTGTTGTTGCCTTTTTTTTCTCCTAAGGGTTTCAGGAATTTTTGGTGTATTCTTTTAACAGCAGATGTTTAATGTACACTTGAAGAAGAAGGGGGAGAAGGGTGGCTTAATTTAAAATAAAATCTTTACATGCACCTCATAGGTTTTATTTGAAAGGAAACCGTTTATGCCGATTCTCTCATTCAAGTCTCAGCACCCCCCTCTGTCCGGGCAGCTATAATCCTACTTCTTGTAGACTAAACATAAAACCAGAAACCAATCTGCTTCTCCTGGATGTTTTAGAGAAATCTGACAAAAAAAAAAAAAAAAAAAAAAATTCACATCAGCAACTTTTCCAGATAAAAGCGTCACGTCTCGCCAAGTGAAAAGAAGGATATATCCTTTTTCTTAACCTCTTATTGCCTTTGCATATGTTTGAGCAGCTTGATTAACGGCCAGGGCGCCCAAAAGCTAATTATTTTATTGAGTTGTGGAAGAGGCGGGATCCCACCCCAGAGATTTAGCTTTGGCTTTGGCTACATAATAAAGAGAAAAAATAAAAAATAAATGAGTCCCGCATGTGATTTGTGATTTCTCTCCCCTCTCTTGGTGACAGCAGGATGAGCCCCAGGTATGGGTGGTCTCATCTCTCGTCCATCAATAAGAAGCTTACTAGCAGTACTGGAAATGGGAGGGAATACAATAGCGTTGCAATTTGATTTTAAGCCCCACAGGTCAATCTCCTGAACCCCCCGTTTCTGGGACTGTCTTTTATCTTTTTTTTTTCCCCCTCATCCTTGAAGTCTGTCTTTTTTTTTTTTTTTTTTTTAGTTTTTGACGTTGGGACTCGGTCTAATTTTCTTTTCTTTTTTTCTCTGTCCCCATCACTTTTTGCCTCCTTTACCTTTCTGCTGAATTGTTGATCAAAGTGTGATTTTATTCATTTTTTTAAGCTACGTCTCTTTTGCAATTTGCATTTAATTTGTACAGGAATATACACTGAAACTGTTATAAGAGCGTAGTGTAAAGACAGGATTGGATTTAAAAAGTTACACATTTAATATTTGAAGTTATCATCCTTACTTTATTTTTTATTTCACTTTTATTTAGACTTTTTTTTTTACTTTTACATGTCGATCTTTTCTTGGCTGTAATGCCAAGTTGGATCTTCTCTAACTTATACTTTAAACACCGAAGTCAAACATTGATGCTGCTTCTTGCCCAGGATAACAGTGTTTTGATTTTTTAGAATACCAAATTTAAAGTTTAAACAACCAAATATATTTAAATAGTTTTATAAGTTGATGTAGACCATTTTATATGGATAAAATCATGAATCTCAAAGAGTAATATTATGTCTACTGAAAAAATAGGTAATCACTTGTAAGGAAAGAATCTAGACATAAGCTCACCTGAATGCACAGAATAAAACATATATTTGGAGAATTACAGTTTAAACAAAAACCTTCTTCCCGTCTCGGATGCAAATTTTCTGACCGTTGCAAAGCTCCGTCCCACAGCTGTCACCCCGGTCAAGTTCAAACCAGCTGATCATAGTTATGTGCAGATTTGTTTTATTGCCATTTTTGGCATTTTGAACAAGACGTTGCATAAGCAACTAATTTAAATAACAGCAAAATGTGAATAAAGTATGCTTGACCGTTTGTTCGTGTCAACTGAAAAACATTAAAATCGAGCAAAATTCTTGTAACTGTTTAAAAAAGGCCTAAAATAGATCAGTTTTGTTATACTTCTTCTAGTGCCATTCTTGCAGTGAGCAGCATTGTCTTTTTAGTGGCGACACCTACTGTTGAGGATGAAAACTGCTGCGGGACTCGCACATCTCAATACCATCAAGCGCAACGGCGTATTTGGTTTGAGTCATAATTAAATTGGCTTTGTGCCAAATCAGCCTGCTATCGTCTGATATGATCCTAATTTTTACTTTTTGTGGCAACATATTAGAAATTGGTAATCCTTCATCTCTGACATTTTGCTGAAGTGTTTGGGCTAGCTAATGCCAGGCTTACCATTTAGCAGCAAGCGATTAACATTTTGTCTACCTCGAGTCACGTCTTCCTATGTATGCGTCACAGTATCAGGAGAATCTAAGTGAACTCGCCACCCTGTCAACAGAATGTAGCTTCTGGGCTTTCTGTGTGAGAGGGGGAAAAAAAAAAAAGATCTGTAGTCACCGCACTGAATCAACGGTGGGGTGGACAACAAATTGGCTTCTTCAAGTGTCCCTCTCCAAATGCTAAGGTTAGGCTTTAATTGTGGCACCTGGGTCGAAAAGCAGCCAAGTTATAGACAAAATAGCGATGCTCGTGTCAACGGACGTGTTGTGAATAGTTCACATAATACCAGTTTATACACAGTGGACACGGAGCCAGCCACCTTTGCTCCTCTCCCCTGTTCTCGCTGAATAAGAATCTGACATAAATTCTGCACATATAAAATTAGTAAATGCCACTGTAGCCGTAGTTAAATATCACACAAGCCCCCAGAGAGGGAGGAGATGAGGGGTGGGGGGACTGGGAGGTGGAAATGCTGGCAAGTTACCTTGGCCTATTTTTTTTTTTTCCTTTCAGTTTTATAAAGGAGAGGGGAAAGCCAGAGAGAGAAAGGAAGGGGAGGAATACTGTCTGGTGGAAGGATAGAGAGAGTGGTGAGAGGAAACAGCTGTACATCATCAGAGAGAGTGTTTAGATATAGAGCTGTCACTATTTCCACTTCCCGCCCCCCGCACCCCCCCTCCTCTTTCTCTACTGCAATTCTTCCTCTCCATAATGAAACCATTATTAAAACCAGAATCTTTAAGGAACGCAGATTCGTCATCTTTCGCCACCTTTCCTACTTAAAAAAATTACTTCCACCATTTGCTGACACATTTGTGAATGGACACGGCGTAAGGATCACTGATTGAGGTTATTTATTGAAGCTGAAGTGTTAAACTCTCACTGTTTTTGTATTGGTAGGATGCTAGTTCTGCACAATTCATCACAACAGGAAAAGTATCTTGGAGCATCTTCGAGACACGTCTTCGTACTCTGCTAGATTGTCTCAAATCTTACTTTTATTATACATTCTTAATTTTTTTCCTTTTTTTTTTTTTGCTCAAGAGTTGGATGATCCCATCTTTCAGCCGTGAAACCGACGCCAATCTTTTACTAGGAACACCTAGTCATCTTAAAATCTGTGAATACTATAAAAGTCGTGCAGTGTTTTCTCAGCTTTAGTCTTTATTCTAAAAACTGTTGTTTTAAAACATTAACTCCACAAAAGAAGCTGCATGAATAATAAAAGAAAATGTTAAGAAGTGGAAAGTTATGGTCAGAGCCGGCCCAATGCACAGAGAAACTAAACAGCCATTAGGAGCTTCAAAAAGAGCAATAAAGTCGCAACACGGGGCTAGAAATTGAACTTTTTCACAACTAATTAAATAAAGGAAAACTTGTTTCTTTGTAGTTAAAATGTTACATGTAATGTTGTCAGATAGTAGTTTTTATTCCAAGTTGGATTTTTCATGTGCTCTTTTTCACGCCACGTTACAAAAAACCGAAACCTCAACAATAGAGGTGAAACTGTCAAAAGCAAAAGGTTAAAAACAGAAACAATCAAATGTCCTCAAAAATCATCTGGATTGTTGTCAAGTAAATGTAGATCAAGGCGCATTTTATTAGATCATTTCCATCTTCTTTTCACCCGCTGTTCACTGAGATTTAACAAAGCACATTTTGGTCGCAAAGTTGAGTGGCTGCTATTTACTTTCCGTTTCTGATGTATGAGTCAGATGCATACATGTTTTACCATGTAGGATATAAAATCAGTCCTTCTCGAGTTGCGATGATTGACGGTAGTTGGAAGAACCCCAAATCGGATTCTCCAGCAGAGTTTTGCTCTACGGGTTAATAAATCTTTTTTTGCTTCCATATTTTTCCCCGTCATATTCTCTTTCTTCCTGCCTCTATCCTATGCCGTTCTCCGCTCATCCTCTCTGCCACCAGCCTGTTGCTCCCACAGTGTGAGCCTGGCAAAGTGCCACAACCCTCCCCTTTAATTTACCAACTGATTGCCAACGGCTTCCCTCGGTTCACAGAGATGGGGGCTGTTTACAGCGGTTAAGTGACAAACCGACAGCAATTAAACCCTTAATGCAACGCAGCATCACAGAGACTTGACTCTACTTTTTTCTCTCTCTCTCTCTCTTTTGTTTGGCACTCGTCATGTCAAAGCAGCCAGTGCTTCGCTTGCTGTTGGCATTTTATCTTAATTGGGCGTCCTGGTTTCCTGCCAACACCAGCAGCCATGATGCAACAGGTCTGAGGACTGGAGGAATGCCAGCAGATTTACAAAGGGACATCCACTGAATTGTTCCAAGTGGCTTCTACGCATCATAAAATATGACTTGAAAATATGATTGGCGAAAACATTAGAAGTAAATGCGTTATTAACCGTGGCGGCATAATTTCACACTCACAATACAACCTTGAATTTGACTGAATTTGCTCATTGGGGTTAAAAATGGCAAATATTCATAATTTAATTTTTCTTTGACCTTTTGTCCAATACAGGTCTGCTTGCTTCAAGCTTTTTATTATTTCTCGAACTGTAAGCATGCGCAAATTTAGATGTCTGTGTATTTCATTTTTGCAATTCCCTGACCAGCAAACATAATAAGACTTATTTTGTGTGCCGTCTTGTGTTTCCTGTTTTAAAGGATAGTTGAGATTTCCAATAAAAAGTTGTCTACCCTGTGTGATCATTTGGGGCGGGGGGGGGGGAACTTTAGTTCCAAAGTAAATGTTTTATATACCTTTAGAAAAACAATTATTTCTGAATATTCAGCATCAAACCACATCAAGGTTTGATTTTTACACATTTCTTTTAGGGTCCTCAAAAAAACCTAAGCAAAGCATCAACAACAGGATTTTCAAATCATACTTTTTGTCACTTCTTTTAATTAATGGAAGCATAAATGTGCGCAATTTTACTGTAACTTATTATTGCTAACAGCTTGCCAGATACTGCAGGGCCTAATTTGGTGGTCATTTTCAGAGTAAATGTTATTCCACTCACATGCATCAACGCCATATGTTTTTTTTTTTTTTTGGGGGGGGGGGGGGGGGGGGTGTTTGGGTGGGGGGGGGGGGGGGGGGGGGGGGGGGGG
>NW_015113351.1:20876-58250 GCF_001443285.1 Poecilia latipinna
TTATTAACAAAATTTTGTTCAAGTTAACATTTTGTATTTTTTTTTTTGTGTTTTGCGCTTGGTGGGGGGGGGGGGGTATTTTGTTGGAAGGATGGCGGAGCGGAGGGGAGGGGGAGGAGGGGGGCAGTTGAGATTCCTTCCCCCAAACGGATTGTGTTAAATTACTCCAAACCGTTTAGCGTCCAACACGCAAAATGCAGTTTTCCAGCCACATGGAACCGCTTATGGATTGTTGATGTACAGAATCTGTAACAAATGATAATGATTTGCAGGTGCAGGGCGGATGAGGTGTGGTTTAGGGCTCGGCGGTTTGATGGCTTCAGCATGAGTTGTGTTCCCCCCCGATTCTAATGTTCCGTGCCCACTAACTAATGAAATTTGATATTCATGCTTTTTTTGCTCTTTTCATATATAGTGTTAACTGGTGGATCAGTTTAATATGGGCGCAAGAATGGGAGTTTAGTTGAGCAGTAGTTCTGAAACTAAAAACAAATCTCCATGTTGTTGCAAAGACCGTTTAACCAAATAGTGGCCATTGTATCCAACACATCAATTTAGCTGATTTTTGAAAATTTCCTGAGTTTTCATTAAGCGTACGACTCTCACACGGTTCCAAGTACAACAACAGCTGTACATCTGTCAGATTTATATGCATATGTATTACATCCTTAGTTACAAATTGCAGACAGATGACTTATTCACATTGTGATAGCTCCTTACTCTCTTGTCACCTCCAGGAAGACGAGAAGTCTGGATGTGGAGCTGATAAACAGGAGTTGCAGGCAAATTCCTTTGTTACGCCAAGAAAAAAAAAAAAAAGAAAGAAAATATAGCCGCACGAGCTAATAAAAACAGAGCCTTCAAACAGAAAAAAGAAGCAGATGTGCAGTAACTTCTAATACATGTAAAATACCCTCTTAGATAGGTAACATACCATCACTGACCACATGAAAATGTATTCAAGCCCGTGACAAATTGCATTACAGGCCAAACGAGTGAGTGTTTTAGAGGGCCCAATTTGTCGTCTCCAATAAAGGCCATTGTTGCTCAAAAGACCGGGCTCTTTGCCCACTTGTTGTTTGGAGCCAAACTGATGTAATGGATGTAATGTCTGACAGCTGTCTGGGGCCAACATGAATTGAGTCAAATTCTGCATGTCATGCCAAGTTTCTCTACATCAATATGTATAAGGTGAACAGGGCAAAGGAGAGGCTGCTTTGCTACAAATTGATGACTGCCTGCTGTGGTAACAAGAGGCCCCATCTGGCGCTGCTTTAGGTTTCCCCAAGCTCCGTGTGCAGACAGAGGAAAAGCTGGGTGATGAAAAGGTGGTGGTGCCAGTGTATGAGGGCAAAGGTGAATAATATGATTGTAGAGGCGACTTGGATGAAAGAGTGTCTCGGTCAAGACGGTCAAAAACTCTGACTAAGGCACCTGGCGTTGAATGTTTTTTTTTGTTTTCTGAGTAAGATGGCAGTGTATAAAATGTAAATGTTTCAGATTACTAGCCAAACCGACATCATATTGTCACATCATTGCTCTTAGTGTTCTTCCCAATAACAAAAAAACCCAAAAACGTCCACACTGAAGAGTGGTGGTGGTAGGTCTTAGACAAGATGTGTTTACTAACCAGGAAAACACCAGATTTTATTTTACATTTAACCCCCTGGTATAGACAGTTATACTCATTTAAAAAAAAAAAGAAGCAAAAAACATTTATGGTGACTGAGTGCGTGAACTTAAGAAATCCACTGCACATACAGCTAAATGGGACCACTGACATTACAACGAACATCTCACAGCAGGCGAAATGTAGCAGAAAAAAAAAAAAAAGCACATGTGTAAGTAATAACAATAATGATTGCCTATTACAGTGCCGGGACAGGGTATTCTAGAACGCCAAGATGCACAAAAACAGCAGTGTTTAAACTAGCTTGAGCTGAAAGCAAGACAGCCATCATTTGTCTGATTAATAACACCAACCGACATGTCGAAACGCCCCGCTCCAACTAAACCTTGAGTTATTACATTCTGTACGTAGTAAGTATGCGTAGACATTGTTGCCAACTGTTGTGTTTTTATTATTGTTGCAGCAATCTGGCAATTGAGACTGCTTGGCTCACGCAGCCTTTGGAGAAATTGACAAATTTCTATCGAAACGCCACAAATATCCTTGTGGCAGTCTGGGCCAAGTAAACTTTTATTAAAAATCTAATGGTTAGTATTGTTTTGGGGTGGTATTACCAATGTGTACCGCTCCCCTTGTCTCTATAAAGGATGTTTGCCTTGTCTTGTGTGGCTTGTCATTACTTGAGATTTTGTGGTATTCCAATATTTGAAACTGTCTCCCACAGTGAGTCTTTTGATGAAACAGCTATTTAGGATTAAGTGCTCCTGGCTTTGTTTTGTTTTTTTTCTAAATGTTTTCACATCTTGATCAAATGGGACTAGCTGCATGACGGCAGCGATGCCATCTCTTGCGGCTCTCTTCAAGACCTGAGGTACGAGACAGGTAAAACTCCAGAGATTTCACCGAAGCCAGATTTCTGTCACTGATTATCCAGCAATTACCGGCTTCTGTTTGATTTCCTCTATTGATTAAAGGCAATCCCTAATCAAACAGGCCTTATTGATAAAACAACACAGCCTTCCCGTTCCCCCGGTAAACACAATGCGGCTTGCGGCCCTCGTCGCGGAGTGTCGCCTCCAACCAGCGGCAGAAACGTTTCAGCATTTCATCACCGGTGAACTGAGATTTTGGAGGATTTTGAAGGGATCATTTTTGACAGCGCATGCAAAGATGTGTCATTGGATGCCCTATTGCAAGTGTTGCCATTTTTTTACACAGGGTGCAATATTTATTCTGCTCATTTCTTTTTTTTTTTTTTCAAATTCACTCTAAGCAGTAGACATTGGCTTGTCTTTACACTTCTTCCCTCCTTTGTGAGGGATATATGTCATTTGGATTAATAATTAATGGCCTGGTTATTCATTTATGATATAAAGTTGTTGCTCAGAAAAAAAAAAAGAATTGCTCTCTTTGATGGCGTACCGAGGTGGAAAAAAAAACAAGATTTCTGTTGATGTTTTCATTTATGTGTTTGTCTGTGGCGTGCTGCGACTTGACACTGAGCGAGTCAAAGGAAGGTGGTAAATAATACACCAAATTACGCCACAGCTTTCTTCCTCCGTGTCGGGAAAGCCGATTTGAATATCCATTATTTACATAAAACATCTTGTCGGCTACAGAGTAAGCAGTTTGTTTACTAAATATGTGTTTTGAGAGGGGAAAACACTCGCGCGTTGCATAATTCATGGAGTCAAGAGTTGTTTGTTCACACGAACCGATGCTCCGCAAAATGTTGTGGTGTCAGGCACATCCCTGCACATTAAAAATACACATGGAATAGCTCCTGCTTTCCAGTCGCTTACTCAAGACTCGCTCGCTCACATTAATATTGCACATTGTACACTGGCATGACAAAGCTGTGCAAGTGTGTGGGTGTGTTTACGTGTGTGTGTGTGTGTGTGTGCATGCTTGCATCCGGCTGTTTTTGTTAGGAAACAGAAGAAACTGAGGATTTTTCAACTTCTTCTTCCCTTCCATCCCTGCTTCAGGCACCCTACAACCCCCTCCCACTCCGTCTTCCTGAACCGGCACCCACAAAATTAATCCTCATTTTAAACGTCTGCTCTGGTAGAAGATCAGGGCCAGGTGAGAGATGGTCTTCTCTTCCCGCCTTTAGGGCATCTCGAGCTCCATTTAATCCAAATGCCAATTTGTAGCACACAAATAGGAAGAGACTGGAGTCTGGGCGGCCGACTTGTTTGGGCATTTTCTGCTCCCAGTGTAAAGATGTGGGACAATCTGGATGCGTGCGCGCACGCACATGCGAGTTCTCCGCTGCGCCGGGTTTTGCACTCGGTCGTCTCAGCTTGGTACATCTATAATTGGAGAGAAGGGAGCGTCCGGAGGTGTGGGGTTGTCAGTCACTGTTTGGGTTGCCCTGGGGCCCCTGGCACTCCTGTGGGTATCAAAGTGGTGCTAATTAAATGTGGGTCCCGCTGCACCACCCTCCACATCATGGGGCAAACGGAGAACCCAGCTAGGCCGTCCTCCTCGTGCCTTTGAGAGGCTGCTTCTTGCACTAATTACCCATTGTCCAATTGACTTGCCCATTCTTACATACGTTTCACCCCCTATTTCTCCCTTTAAACCCCCATCCACGTTGCAGTCCCCCCAAACCCCCCACCGCCGCCGCCGCCACCACCTTGCTTCCTATATTTATTATTTCATATTTCCCCTGCCCACTCTGTCTTTGGCTTGCCGGCCTAATTAATCTTATGGAAATCTCCTCCAGCCAAGGTTGGCCTCCGATATTTGTAATTTGATTTGCTGATGATAAAAGTGAAAGCCCGGTTCTGGGACGGTGAGGGAATAGTGTCATTTTTCTGTCCTCTCGCCTGTCACCCCCCGCCTCCTCCTCCTCCCCGTCCCAACACTCGGGAGATGCGTGGGGGCTATCAATCTTTCCCACGTGCCCAGCAAACTGATATCCCAGAAAATTAACTTCAATTAATAACAGAAATCCCCCGATGCAGCCATGGAGGCAGGCCGGGGCTTTGAAGGAGAACCTTCAAAGATGCCTCTCTGCAAGTCTTTTATAGACCAGCTGGGGAGGGGTTTTCTTTTCATTATCATCAACCACCATTTGAACACTTTTTTTTTTTTTTTCCCCACCACAACTGTGGACATTTAAATAAAACCACTGTCAACACACACAGAGACAGACAGACAAAAATCAATTAGATTTCCTCTGGCAAAACAAAATGACTGCTCATTATAAAATTGCACACCCTGGCCTTTGCCTGGATGTGCTCAAGACCTTGTTTGCAAGAGCTGAGAAGTTGCTTAGAACAGGAACGATATTAGCATACAACTATTTTATTATGACTCTAAAAACCTTTCTATAGAAAATACTTCTTTCATTCATTGTTGTTTGACTGTCACTTAAACTCCGGATTTGAATATTTTCATGTGGGATTTCTACACTTTGACACTACAAAGTAGTATCATTAAAATGTTTCTTTCTTCTTTTCCCAAAAGCATTTTGCATATAGAAATATTTTTTTCCTCAAAGTGAAATTTTGAGAGAATCTTGTTTTAAAGTAAGAAAGGAAGCAAGTCCTTTAGTTGCCATGTTATGAGATATTTGAATTATGAAAATGTCTCGTTCGCTTGGCTGACCCGTTAGCATACATACAATTTGTGACTATTGTAAGAAAAAAAACAGTTGGTTTACCAGGAACTCATAACACCATGAAAGGTAGCATCTGCTTGGAAACTAAATGTTGGTGCTAAGGTGTTTTTTTTAGAATCTACAGTAAATATAAATGCTTTTAAACACTAACTTGTAAAACTTTTGAACAAAAACATTGCTAAGATCTCATCCTTCTCTTTTTTTTTTGTCACTTTGGTTAAATAACAAACTTGCGTTTAACCAAAGTGAACTATCTGAAAATATTGACCATTTTGCTTTAATGTAGTGTGCAATAATTAATTTCTGGTTTCAAAGGCCCCCTGTATCCTGGATACAGATGCAAAAGAACCAATTTCTTATCAGGAATGGTAAAGTTTTATGTCCACATACTTGTACTTCGCAAGTCATGAAATCGATACAGGAATATAGCTACTTGTCTAAACGTACACAGACCCACAACAGTCCGGGTAATAAAAAATATATAATAAGGCAAGGCTACACCTCTTCATCTGGGTTGTGGAAGTGAAGTTTTGAAACACGCCAAAGTGTGTTTCAAAGTTTTATTGAATTTCAAACTTAATACTCTGTCCCTAAAGATTCTATTTTCCTGATAAAGTCTGCGGTAGTTTTATTACATTAGAAGACCGCCTGCAGCTATTAATACAACCCTGCCCCCTGTAACAAATTCCTGCATGCTTGTTGTGTCCCCCACCCGAGCCCCCTTAACGTCTTTCCCCCGCAGATCCGGCTTTGCTCTAAGTGGCACAAATACGACAAATACACCACGCTTATCAAGTCGCAGTCCCCTGCCACCCCGTACAATAAAACACAATTCTGTTTTCTTCACGCCGCCTTTGTGGAGTGCTAGTATGCCATGGCGGTCACGTCTGGGGAGAGAGCTCTCTGCTTATTTATTTGTGGCTGTTTCCTCGCCTGTCAGGATAAAGAGGGCAACACGGAGCCTGTCTGAGAACATAATTTCACTTTGAGTGCCTTAGCCTGAAGCGCCAAGCACAAGCGCGCGCACACACACACACACACGTACTGTACACACAGGCTCGCACTCCCAAGCAGCGAGAGTGGCTGTTGACCTGCTGAATAATGCTTTTAGACTGCTAAAGCACTGCACGGTGAGTTTGGGTGTGTGTGTATGTGCGTGTGTTTGTGTGCGCCTCAGAGTGGGTGGTTAGCAGCTTAACCCTCCCGCTGACTCCTGTTAAGGGCTAAAGGGATCCATGTCAACAACAAGCAATAAAGAAGATGCCTCTTCCAGAGAGATGCGCTGGAGACGCAAGCACATACAGCACAGTCACCGAAACTGCACACACACACACACACACACACACACACACACACACACACCCTGAAAAATACGTACACACAACAGGCTTGGCATGTCTCAAATAAAATATAGTTAGAGGTAAGAGTATTTGAAGGGTCTATTAGCGTGGGCTGTCGGGGAGTGATAGGGGTGGGATCAGTGTCACAGCTCCTCTCGGCTCAGCTCGGCCTCGCTGCACACTGTGGGGAGCTTGGAGGCCTGCCAGCTGCCTGTTTACAAGCCAGACGCGTGTTTGACACTTGATAGCAGCCAAATCCCCTTTCAACAAAAAAAGAACAACAAAAAAGAAAAAAAAATTTTATATATATATATATATATATATATATATATATATATATATACACACACACCAGGGATGTTCTTCTGAAGCGAAACATGCCACCGCAGAGCGATATGTTCTGAGTCAGTATGTTGTGGGACTAGAGCCTTACTGCATTGTAGGTTACAGGGGCAAAGAGTTTATCTGTGGTTTTCTCCCTGTCTGAACCAAATGGAGAAAACATCAGTTATATTACTATTTTTATCAGTACATTAACTTCCATCCACAGTATATCTAACATTCCTATGAAGCATAGAAACTGAACACTACTTCTCCATGTTTCTCAGAAGACCTGAGTAATATGGAAGGTTGATGCAACAATAGGTCTACAATGTATTTTGGTGCTATGTAATTCACCTCTTTATTAATTAACAGAAGTATTTTAAAGTCTATTATCTGAGCAACAGGGATCCACTTTACGAACTTTAGAAGTAGAATATTTTAGGCAGACCTGTGAAGAGACTGTTGCTTGCATCAGTTTTACAGCGTTTCTCTTGTTCTTTTTGAAACATTAGTCCTGTAACCCTGGAAATTTTCTTTAGGTTATAGAAGACCATCGTAATTGTCTTTATGCTACTCTGAAGGTTCAGGTGTGAGTCCAAAACTACACCCAGATTTCGGAGCTGATCACCAGTTTCGTCCCGTGACAGCTGACCTGTGTGTCGAGTCTTGATTGTTCCTGACTTCAGTTGTGTCTCTGTGAAGTTGAAGAAAGTTTTGAATCCTCTCAGTGCTTGAATAGGGTTAGGTTCAGTAGGCACCATTGTAATGTAGATCAGTGTATCGTCTGCATAGTTATGATATCTGATTATTCAGCTGTTTGAACCAGATACAGTGACAGGAGAGTTTGTCAGTCTGTCAAATGTGGCAAACAAAGCATAAACATTGCTGGTGTTTTTGTTTATGATTATGAAAATCAACTTAAATGCTCCGTTACAAAAGGCAACAGTCAAGTTTATTAATGCATTCCTTACATTTGCATATTCAAGTTCCAGCTTAAACCACCACCAAGTCAATAAAGCTTTCTTTAGGTTATGCTGTTTTTCCACACTTTCCCAGTGTGAGATCATGCTCCTATAGGGGAAAAGTTTTATTTGAAGGCTTTTTCCATATCTTTACTAGTGATGCCAATCATTGTGAAGGGGAGCTGCATAAGTTTTCTAAAAACAAAACAAACCGTCAGAAATTAGATTTACAATGACTTTAATTTCAACTTGCTTCCACAGACATGGTGTTACAGCACCAGGAAGCAAAGGAAACAGCCAGATAGACCAGAGTGCATGTGTGAAGGAACAGAGCAACCCTTTCGCCCCCCTCTCTTCTTTTTTCCTTGTGCCTATGTATATTGTAGCATTAATCATTTTCACCAAGCTGAATGTCACAGAGTCTGCCTGCTAGCCCTAAATAAACACTGTCATCCCTCTGCAGGAATAACCTTCACATATCACCGCTGCCATGTGCATGTGTGTTTGTGTACATACAGTATGCATGTATGAGCCTCACCAGAGGCTAGGAGGGCATGTAAATAAAAGAACTGTACTTGAAGGGTTGCCTATGTACATCTGTACATTTTCTCCATTTTTTTTTTTTTTTATTATTATTTTTTATAGGACTGTGTTGTTTGATTAGTCTGAGCCAGTGCAGGCTATCTCTCCTCACACAAGCGCTGCTTTCTGTCCCTCTTTTTTCTCTTTGTCTGTCTCTCCCTCCATCCCTCCTTCTCTTCCCACGTCTCCCTCCGAGTCTATCCCTCGTTTGTTTTCATTAGTGTGATTGCCTCAATGTCTCCCTGACCTTCAGCCATCTTCGGCGCACTCGCCCCTCTGCAACACACACATTCGTGCGAACATTCCTCTGGAGGATTACTTCAGATTTTTTTTTTTTTTTTTTTTTTTTTTGGCCTCATATTTTCATACCGCCTCTCATTCCGTCTTCATTGCTGTCGATTATTGTAAGTTGGTCAAACGTCTGACGTTTTTTCCTCCTATTGCTTTTTGTGAAGGTACAAAAAAAAAAGGAAAAAAAAGTTCCTAATTGTGATTTGACTCATTTTTCCACTTAAAGCACACCTGGTGTTCAGTTTCAAAGCGTTGCCGTTGCAGATGTAGGCGTTCAAAAACGGACAAGAGACGGATCGCTGAGTAGCCATGACCTTCTGCTGTGATTGGGGACAATTACAGCTTGAACCACAGTTTGAACCATAACGCCACTGACACAGAAGACGGAACATTTTCAGCATGGCTTGGCTCTATGATTGGAGATACTTTTCTTTTTTTTTTTTTCATGGTGCATCCTTTCACGCCGGCGTGTATTGGCAGCGGCAAGACGAACGGCTTGTTGTGCGGGGAGGACGGAGGAAAGATTAATATTAATTCGACGGCTGATTGAAGGCAGCACTCAAGTGAAGTGGCTCGTGATGATGTCTCCTGAGCAACTCCCACGCACTGCTCCTGCCACGAGTGGGACAAGAAGAAGAGGAGGAGAAAAGAAGACAGGAGAGGAGATGCCAGAAGTGACAGCATGAGGGAGATGTGAGACGCGTCGCCCTCCACCATCTGCCCACCCACTCTCCTACCGGCGTGTCTCAGAAGACAATGTGCAAAAAGTATTTGATCAAAGGAGAAAATGACCACGCTTGGATTGGTAAAGTGGAAGGTTGAGGATTTTCTGCCTGCTGGATCATCTCGGTGTTGATTCGACCAAATGTTCGTCCGACACCCGTTGACGACCTATTTTTTTATTTTAGTTTCCTGCCCTTAATTGTCCTTATATTTCAAAGACTGTGTAATGCCATGTATTATGAAAAGGCTCCCATTGCATTCGAAAGGGAAACTGGCGTCCAGCATCACGGTTCCTCCATCATACTTGCTAGGGAGTGTGAGGTGCTTTTCCACATGCAGCTCTGGAAAAAATTAAGAGACCACTGCATTGAACCCCATTGACAACCTTGTGGTTATTCCACCACATATTGATTTCTGAAAATGCTGTGTTGTTCTTATTAAAATGTAATTTAACCAGTTACTGCAGAAGCATATGCAAATAAGCAATAGAAAATTTGTCCTGCAGTTGACTGACTTTTTCTTAAGTGCTTGTGCCCACCCCTCCCCAACCCCAAGGCCATGCCGCATTGGGCAGACAGCCATACTGATCATACCAAAGAGAAAAACGCCACTGCAAATATAGATCTACACAGACCTTTTAAGGAAATATTAATCTACTTTAATGCACTACTACAAGCTGTTAGCATCAGCGTATAGACTGTTAATAATCTTATTTTGAAAGCGTTATCTTAGCATAGCTTTCCCCCCATTTGTCAAGCCTTCATAAACGCTGACCAGAGGTGTTAGGTTAATCCATGTTAATGTGTAGGGATCAATCAAGGTGTGCAAGATGATAGCGAGTCCACACTGCTTAGAGCCAGGCTCGGATTGACACCAGTAGGTCTTTTGAGGATTGTGAGAAGCCAAAGTCTGATGATAGAAGTAGTTGTGGGCAACTCCAGAGGGCCTGGGTGGGTGAAATCAGTGAGCAACGAGGGGCCCCTTTAGGGAATATCTGAAATTAAGAATGATTAAAAAAGCAAGACACACCAGAGGGACGTTCTTTGGGGTGGTGAAATGAATTCCAGGTTTTTAACACTTAAAAAAATTTGAGACAGTGATAAATCATCTCCAAACTTTTTCCACCTTTAGAGCGGCATATGTCCTGTTCTCAGTTTAACAGGGGAAAAAACAGCTGGAAAAAGCTGGTTGTACCTTAAGCTAATACTTTGTTAGAACACTTTCAACTTCAATCACACGCGGCTTGAATTATTTTGGATCTGGTGTGATGCTCAGGATTTTCCTGACACCTGCTTATTTGTCATCTTTAGCTAAAATCGTAGTTATCAGAGAGGCTAAGCCCCTGGCACATTTAGGTTTGAAGTAATCATTTAATTTTACCAACATGTTTCTTTTGTTCAGAAGTAATATTAGTGTTTTGGTGTGACCCACCTAGTGTCTTGACTTGAATCTGATAGAAAACTCTGAGGAGGAAGTTATGCCAACAACAATTTGCTTTCCTTAAACGCCTTATCAAAGTGTAAATACGTTTACTTTCTGATCTTTACGTGCTTTACGTGTTCTTAAAGCAGATGGAAACAAAGACAAATCAAAGTTTTAGAAAGGGCTAACCAAGGTTATCACTGTTGCTTGTGGATATTTTTCAGACATTTTTTTCCTATCACTAAGCTTTCCTTTGTACAACCAGCGTCTTTAGTAATAAACTGTTACATGATTATTTCAGTCAAAAAAACCCCTCATTTTAAAAATTCTCTGTTTTTAGTAACTGTAAGACGTAACCATCAAAATGTATAAATTTTACACCAAATTACTGAAATTAATAAACTTTACTATAAAGCACCTGTGAACCTTCAGCCTCTTGCCTCAGAATCACCAGCTTTAACTGACATGTACAGCATGTGTGGCTAATTTTAAAAGTATCTGCATCCTTGTCATTACCGTTCACTTAACGTTTCTAATTTAAGCAGGTGGGTTTCCTGCTGAGAGGCAAACAAGAGTGGCAGAGGTGTCGGCGCATCTGTTGGGGACTGGCATTTATTTTGGCTCGGACAACTGATGTAATTAACTTTTAGACCTTCCCGTTCACGGCCGCTTCTCTGGGCAACGTTTGCCAAGCAAAACATGCCGAAATTACCCTCCTTCCCTTCCAAACATGCTCGCATTAATTTGCGCACACATTCCATCTCAGATGTTACACCTTACCCTCCTAAATCTTTTCTTCTTGCCTTTTTACATTCCAACTCCTCCCTTTCATGCCCTCGCTCTTCCCGTCTCTGTCTGGCTCGGCGGCGAGGTCTCTTCAAGCTTCAAGTTGTTGTAACCAGGCGTGGCGCCTTTCAGTTTCACTCCGTCAACGCGAAAGCGCTTCTTTGCTTTGTAACAATTTTGCACTCTGGGGAGACCTGCTCTGTATAGGCCTACAAGTTAACTTCAGCAGCGGTGACACTCCAAAGTTGCTTAACGCAGCACTTTCTCTCATCAGCCTGGCAGCTTTACATCGGAGTGACTGACAACATACAGCCGTCAGGTGCATGTTTGCACCTTGTCTGTGTCAGGGAAACTACAAGAGTTTCCCAGAAGTTGGAGCTTTCACTGATTTCACTGACTTCACTGACTTTCAGATGGGTTTCTGGTTGAAGTTGAATAAATGAATAAAAATTAATTCCACACGAGGTAAAGATGTGCAATGCCTTGCAAACGTGTTTATGCCCTTTAAACGTGTTCATTCTTGTCACGTTGTCGTCTTAAGCATTCTGCGGGTGTTCTATGTGATAAATCAACAGAAAGTACCGTAAAAATTAAGTGTGTTGTACATTTGCATTTATTGCTGTACCCCCCAAATCAAATCCTTTGCAAGCAACTTCAATTTGAAACCAACTGATCTGTAAGTGATGCATGGCTCATGTTGTTGGGGGCTACATTGACATATTTCAGATAAAGGTGTATTCATATATTAGAATGGTACAGTCAAAGTCCAGTCTGGTAAACTGCTTTGGCCGTTTCTGTTTCGCAAAGAAAAATGTGCTCAAATGTATACTCAAGGCAGTTGAATACAATTTTAGGCCACATATTCAGATTTGTATCGTGATTTTTCTTATTTTTCAAGAGCCTCTAACTTGCAGAAAGGTCTCGTCAAGTCTAGCCTGCACAGCCAACCGCACCTGTTAAAGGCACAAGAGCTTCCCAAGGCTACTTTGATTAGGTCTGTCTGGAGTTCTGACATTCCAGCTGTACTTTGTAAACACCCCCTGCGTCAGCCGTATCTTCGTTATGAATGATGATGCTTGAGATCCATTTTGTTTATTTGTCAGATCGACTCTGGCTTATCTCCTCGATACGACGCAGATAAGAGGCTGTAGCGGTCGGCGGATGAGCCCCCGTGCAGGCGAGGTGTTTGTTTGCACTAGCTGATATCCCAGACTAAACGGGTATCACTCCCCCCTCTCCTCCCCGACCCTCCCGCCAGCTGGTCCGGATCAAAACCAGCAGCCAGAGCGGCCAGCTGGAAAAATAAAACGGGACCCCGACATGACAGTCTAGAGTTACATCCCCGGCTAACGAATGAGCTGTTTACTGAAACGACGCGTCTGAAAAGTTTGCGCCCTCAACTCCCGTCTTAACTGTAAATTCAGGCTGAGTGGAAGCTGAGATCACAGATTTAGAGATGAGAAGAAACAGTGGAGCACCTGCTTTGTCTTCAGATCAGGGTCAGACTGAAATATGGGCTCAAACAGAGGCTACAAAAGCCAGATGCTATATTTAGTCATGAGAGAAAATCTCTTCGCCTCTTCTTTTCTGTACTTTGTCTGTCTCTGCTGATACACACTCCAGGTGTTTGTGATGACAGCAGGACTGGCCTCGCAAATCTACTTTTCAGTACTCGGCAACAGCACAAGTAGAGAGAGGAGGACATTTCATAGGCATTTGGTCTGTATTAAACCAGGCTTTCTTTCATTGTGCATGTGAATGTGCCATTGTTTTTGCCGTCATGCGCTGTTGATCGCAGTCAGACGCCGTCAGTTCGGTGTCTGTGGGGCTAAAAGACGTAGTAAATCACTTTTAGTTACTCAGGTAAACATCTATAGAAATGGCACCCAGGAGAAACGTTGAGGTTCACTTAGCGTCTAGGTTTGCGGTGGCAAAAAAAAAAGAAAAGACAAACACAGCAAATACGAACTTTTAATAGCAGATCATGTGTATGTTTAATGACGGGTTTGCCCAAAGCACAGGTGTGTTTAAGCAAGGTTTCAGGCAAAGAGGTTAAAGGAGCAAAAAAAAGAAAAGTTTGGAAAGGTTCCTATTCTTTATTAATTTAATTGTTTTGGCAGCTGTGGCAAACTCGTAGACAGCAAGCTGATGATGAAGAAATGCCCTCATTTACAACTTTTAGATTCACGATTATTCTTCGCTGAATGCTCGTTTAGTTTTCAGCGAATTACAAAAACATCATATGGACTGATGATTTCAAGTTAGTTTATGGTAGTTTTTGGGTCTGAGATCAGTTCAAGGTGATGGCCTTCATAAATGTACAGTGATTTATTTTATTTTTTTTTTTGTAGAGTACTGAGTATGAAGAATGAATTCACTTATTAAGCAAACATGCTTTTGATGCATGAAATGGAACCAAGGTTATGTGGTTTTATAGATTTTGCTTATTTTTATTTTTTGCTTTATGGCGTGAAAAGAGAATGTTTTTGGTATTAAAACATCCAAGTCTGTAAGAATTGACTTCCTAATAAACACAAGTAAATTACCGATATCAGGGGAAACTAAGGTGTTACATTTATGACTTCAAAACTACAAAAACTTCCCATGATACCTTTCATGCAGTTTGAAATCTCTCTAATGAATTGCCAGAGAAAAGTTGGAATGACCAGAGTTTTTTTACATATATATATATATATATATATATATATCTTTTATGGCAGTATGGAGAATAGACTAGCACAGCGCTGCCCCTCTCTATGCGCTGCTGGTCAACTAGGCGAAAGAAAGCTTATGAGAGAAAAATATCTGACAGTTCTAAAATGTTTGAGGTTGTAAAAACAATGTTATCTTGGTAAGATAACATTCAAATTGCATGCCTAGCAAGCAACAGACTCTAGACTGGATACCAAAGCAGATGATCTAAGAAATAGCATTAAGTTGTTCAAATTGATTAATTAAGAACAAAACAGTGCAACAGTCAGCATTATAAGAACTTGAAATATTTTTAGCTGGAGTTAGTCTAATTCAAAATAAACTAATTGCATTATTGTAAGGCTTTAAGTGTCAGTGGTTAATTTTCACTCTATATGTAGCCTTTGATGGTGTTTCACAACTGACAGTCTGACACAAAACCCAGAGTTTGATACTTTATCAGACATACAAAGAACTGAATCGTCTTAATTCACCTTAGATGATCTGAACAGCCAATTTGATTAATGCTGACTCCACATAGGAAAACGTAGGTTATTCAAGATCGTTAATTGCTTAATTCTGCTAAATGTCTGATTAGCGTGTTAGCATCCACCACCCCTGCGATTCTTTTCCAATTAGCTCAATAAAATAACATATTTCTGCTAAAGTTAAATGACCTATGAGGAATGCTAACTTCACAGAACGACTCTTTAAATAAAACTACCTCTGTAATGCAGCTCTGTTTCGAAGCGCCAGTTGGAAAACTAGCAGCTGCGTGTCTTAGTTAGCCACTGATCATAGTCTAGTTGTGTCGTGAGCTAGCGTGAACCAGTTAATACATATCCCCATTTTTTCTCAAATTTCGGTATCAAAATGAGAATAAAAGTAAAAATTGTTATTTATACAACTGCAATTAATCATAAAATTGCATGTTATGCTACTTGCATGTTTTTTCATGTTTCTTTATTAATAAAATCAATTAGAACATCTTTCTTATATTTGGTTAAACATTTCTTGAAGTGCCTTTGTATTTTATTTCAAGTATGTGGTAGGAATTTTATTCTAGCCTGTGGCTTAAATAAAAATAAATATATAAAACATGATATTTTGAGAAAGATCAAAAATAAGCAGAACAGGTCAATTAGCACCATATTTTCTGCTTTGGGCTAACTTTTTTTTTCTTTTTTTCTTTTTAATTCTCTCAACCTCTCCAGCTTAACTATTTAGCTCATATCATTTTGCCGAGACTGAACACGCACCACCAAACCTGCGTCTATGTTTTTAAAAGCCGCGCACAGAATGGATGACTGAACCATCTCTTCCCTTATCGCCCGCCTGTTACCACCGCTTCCACTCCATAAATAAAGCCATTACAGTGGAGGGGCTGTGCAGTCACACAGGCAGGCGCACATAAACAGGCTGACATGCAGGTACTCAGACTGCCGTCGCAGGGGAGCTTTAACCCTGAAAACCCTGTCCAGCTTAGCTCAGACATGCGGGGGGCTTTATGGGACATTGGGGAGCGGCTTGCACAGAGTAAATAGAATATCCAGTAATATCTGTCCCAAGCTCAGATGAAGCTGCCAAATCTCTGCAGGTTTTTTCTTTTTTTTTTTCATTCTGACACACTGAGGACACACATGAACACAGAGAGGACAACAAAAAAAACTGATAAAAGACAGAAGCTTTTACAGAGAGCAGTGGGTCCCAGTGCAGGTAAGAGTTTCATGTCTGACACTAAAAAGAACGTGTTCATCTTGGAGTGAAGGACTTCACTTCCCCCCCCCCCCGTCTCTTACCTGCTCTACTGACTGACTGAATGGAGTGGAGTGTAGTGGGCATCTGACAGGGATTTTAATGTGATCCGCTGCAGCTCCCAAAGGATGCGGCGCCAAAGCCTTTTCTTTGGATTTTAAGCATAATGGCAAAACACCCCAGTTGAGGAGAGCCAGCTTGCAGGGTAGCCTCGAGTTTGAAGGCAGCTGAGGAAAGAAGAGATTGCGTTATGCCTCTGATTACTGGACGCCGCAACGTCCGGTAATGTCATGTCAGCTGTGTGTGGCGTCTGTGCAGGTAAGACGAATGACGGCAGGCGAATGATTTAAAGTCAGGCAGCAAAAGTTGTGAAAACAGAAAAAACACAATTTTGCACTGTACCAAAAGTATTTTCAGAGCACCATATGTTAAATCTCTGCTCTCTGCTGCCTCGCTCTGGACCAGGTGGATGTAAATAATGGATAAGGCAGTGTATGGGAGTTTGTGAGGTGATGTTGCTTGAAAATTGTTGTAGCTTGCAAAAAAAAATTAAAACCCTCTCATCTTATTGACCCCCTAGTCTATCTTGTTTTAACAAAAAAGTGTCACACATTTTGAAGGACCAGGCAAAAAATGTCTCAAATGTGCTTTACAAAATTCTTTATCTGGAACCTGTGGTGAGATTTGTATTCATCTCCCCTCTGTCCACACTTTGTAGAACCACCTAATTTTTAAATATCTTACTTCTGCAACATGGCTCAAACTCAGCATGGTTGGTTGGATAGCAAGTGTGAACATAAACTTCCAGCAATAGATTCCCAGTGGTATTTAGGTCTGAACTTTGACTGGGCCGTTCCAACGCATGCATATACCCAATAAGTCGATTGTCGCCCTTAATTGTCCTCTCTTCGCATCGTATCTGAGCAGCTTTCCCATCTCTGCTCAGAGATGTAGCATTTTCCTTGTAGACAAAAAGTTAAAATTTTGTCTCACGTGCTTAACATTTTTTTCCTTTCCTTTCTAAACGGTTCAAATTAGGATTTGTGCCAGTTTAGGTGTAGATGTTCATGTCTTTCTAGGTTTGAAGCTAGATGATGGGCTGAAGAGTACTCTCATACTGCAGGCTTGGAATATAGTTTTGTAACCCAGCTTTGCTGTAAACCTCTCCACAATGTTCACTCTGCTCTGACTGGCTCCTGTGTTTGTTGTTTTAAAGCCACAAAAGGAAGAATATAAGCAACAGAGAGAGACGATGATAGCAACTTGTCTTTCCTAGGTACAAAAAAAGTAGCAAAATTTCACTTTTTCTTGGATACAGGGTAAGATTTGATTATTTACCTTTCTGCCTTCCTGTTAAGCTCAAACTGCTCTGGAAGTACTTTAACCAGCCATCGGTGATATTTATTGCCCCTACATAAGGATTCCTTAGGTTTTCCTTGGTTTCACACTGTGCAGGCATGATTGAATTCCCGCCTGCCCATAAATGTTTTTTTGATCTGCCGGGCTTGATCTTTGAGCGCCAGAGCTCCGACTCTAGCACGGTTGCCTCCGTACGTGTGCGCGCACACACACACACGCACACGCATGCATCGAATTACACGACACCAGCCAGGCTGAAAGCGTGTCGTTATTTACCAAACAGGTTGCTTAACAAGCAAAGACGGATTCCCCTGCAGGGTTGTGTATGAAAAAAAAAAAGACTAAGAAAGAAAAAAAAACCTAGAAGCATGGCGGTAGAGCAATATCCATCATAATTGATGTGTCGCAAAGCAGATTACACACATTAGCGCACACTGTTCTAGCTGTGACAGCTCCAACTGAACATGACAAATTCCGTAATATGAGGGGGGAAAAAAAAAGATATTTTACTCGTATTGGGTATTAAAAAGCAGAGCAACTAACAAAGGAGAATTTGCATTGGTAAATATGAAAGCAAGTGTGCTCTCTCCTCTGCTTAATTGCACTGCATTTGTTCCACTTTGGGGGCCGAGTGGCTCCCGCAAAAACTGTCTGTGGCTCTGCCGAGCGTTCGCCTGCTCCGTGCCAAGTTCTCATTCGACGGCATCTAATCCCGGCACGCCTCAGCCACGACGATATTTACCGTACACAGCACAACAGATAAGCCCAACTGAAGTCGCACACGCCTCTTTATTGTGATGGAGCATTAGGAGAGAGTTCAGCTGCCTAATCAGCGAGCTCTACGCCGGCGGAGGACTAAATAGGCTTTGGGAAGGGGAGGCAGCTCGACTTGTTCTGCTCTCGACTCTCCCGGCCTCTCTCCGTCACTCTCCTCAGAGTCCTTTAATCAACTGAGTAGCGCTGCGGAGAAATCTGCAGCCGGGATTCCTGGATTTCTTTTCTCTTTCTGTGCAAACACTTTGAATTAAGCAAAGGTGCTACCACGAATTAGCAAAAAAAAAAAAAACTGTTTTTTTGTTGTTTGTTAGATTTTTCACAATAATTGATAAGCATAAAAGTGTGTCACTATTTTTACAATTATTTTTATTTATCTTTCCTTCTAGAAAAAAATATAGATTTTTGTTTTTATGGCATTTATAAGCTAATGCTAAAGCACTCACCCCTTTTATGTCTTTTTTTGAGTATTTTGTTTTCATTCTTTAATATTAAAATACCTACAATCATCAATGTAAATAGTTTTTCTTTTGGTTTGCTGTCTATGAATATAAATACATACTTACTATGATAACACAATGTTTTTCATTCATATAATAAAAATAAGTACTTGTAAAAAAATAGAAGCAAACAATATGTTGCATAAATGACAATCTTCAATAAATGAGTAAAATGATATCACAATACATGTCTATTGATCACGATTGCCTTTTATTTTACATCAAAGGTTGCATATGACAAGCTATTGGAATAATTGTGCTCTAATTTTGGAATCCATTTTTATTTTATTAGCGAATAAGAAGGGCCCGAGCGGAGCCACACGTTTCTGTGCCCAAGCTGTTCTGAGTTGCATCGTTAGAGCCGCACACACACGCACGCACACACACGCACACACACTCTCCTGACGACCCGCTAATTAACACCCCATGTTAATCACTCTCAACCCAGGCAATAACCGGTGACATGCCATCATCCAGATCACTTGATCGTAACACAGCAAAGCAGCACTCCCCCTTTTCCTCCCTGCTGCCATGTTGTGCAGACGTCGCGGTCGGTATTTTGACCGAGTTTTCCTTGAAGGATAAGTTGCTCTTTAGGAGGAAAATCTCGTGCCAAACATTGCCAAAGCAGAATAAACACTCAAAGGAACATGTCCCTACAATCCCTCCTGTTCCACTGAACAGCCTATGGCTTTAAATCGAGAACATAAAGCCTAACTACACATTTATATTTTTGTTATGCATTAGATATATTCCATTATCCTGATCCCGCTTTGCATAGACGTGTTGGCCACACGTCGTCTGGGCAAACGGCTGCAGCGGAAACGGCGACTTTGATATAACTTAAACTGATTTGCCTAAGCTGCCGAGTAATTAGCCAAACTTAATCATTTCATTTCAATTCACTGCTATTACCCCGAGTTATTTTTGCAACTCTCTTTTGTGCGGGTCTGCGTCTGAGTCCACTGTTGTTTGGTGAAATCTGTGACAATACTGACCTCTGGTGTCAGTATTTTTGTTGGTGGGGGGAAAAAACCTGACATTTCACACAGTCTCATTGGTAGTCCTATTTAAGGTAATGAATCCGCTTTGGACAAACTGCCTGGTTTGAAGCTTTAGCCTCCAAACGCCTGCAGCGGGGATTGCCGGGGATAGGGCAGAGGTAGATTAGGAGTCGGTGTAATGAGAGGCAAAGCGTCTCTTTAGCTCGCCCCCTTTGTCTTTGCCTCCTTCCACCGAGCCTTGGAGGAGAAGGAGATAACTTCTCTGGCCAGTAGCAGCCACACAAGCTTTGACTTTTTATTTTATTATAATCATCGTCTCCCCTCGCCGCCTGCTTCTTCCTCCTCCTTTCCCTGTCTCCGTCAATTCCTTTACCTTATCTTTGCTCCATTCTCACCCTCGCTGACACTTCCTCATGCCAGAGCGGCCTCACTTCCTCGACAGGGGATTGTCAGATCTCCCGGAATATGGAAAAAGACAGACACTTGCCAGGCACACTGGCGCGCCGCACACGGGTAATAGGCCTAATAGGGTCAGGCCTGCATTTAATAAACAATTACCCATCTATAATAGATGAGTCCAGCTCCTAAGGCCCCATCGAGATGAGGAGGGGAGCAGGGAAGAGAGAGTAGGTGAAAGAGAGGGAAGGTGAATGAATAATGCAGACGAGATGCCCATCAGAGCACCTAAAAACGCGACACCAATTATCTCCCTCTGCTAACGATGATCGTCTTGATGCTCTCCCCACCCCTTCTAACGCCGTATTCTGACATTTACCCAGCTGCTCCTGCGCTGCCACGCGAATCTGCACAACACGAGGAAATGGGAAGGCAAAGATGAAAGCCGTGCCACCCACACGTTGTACGCCGATTGAGGTTTTTTTTTTGTCTGGTTTCATTTTGTGTTGAAGAGGTGGCAGAAGGACTTCCTGGGAAAGAAAAAAAAAACACTTAAAGTTTTCCAGATTTCATCCCACTACAGGCAAAAACTTTAATATGTTGTTTTTGGGTATTATGTGAAGGACATGGTGGAGGTGGCGTCATGCTTTTGTTTAGCAGGGGTTGATGGGAATGCGAATGGGAGCAGAGTCCAGCCAGAGATGCAACGGAGCGGTTTAGATCAAAGCATAGTCATGTGTTGAAATGGTCCAGTCAAAGTCTAGGCCTAAATCAGACAGAGAGGTTGAAAATTGCCGTTTTAGACGCTTTCTGTCCTGACTGAGCTTGATGTATTTAGTAAAGAAATAACTCTCCCTACGTGTGCAAAGCTGGTAGAGACATGTTCCAACAGACTTAGCGGAGCTTAAATATAAGATTTTTATTATGAGGAAAAGAAAAAAGAAAAATTTCATTCAATTTTTGAGTATTTTTTTGTTGGTCCTTCACATTAATCATCAAAAATAAAAAAATCAAAGTTCATGATTTTAATGTGACAAAATAAGGAAATAATTCTGCTGGATATTTAAAATCCAGCAGAATTACTTGAGCACCTTTTTTGTTATCTTTTTCCTAGCAGCATCCTCTTTGCTCCAAGGTTACCCAAATTACACAAGGTTAAAGTGGTGCTAAAGAGGTGGCGCCGGCGGTGGTGGTGGTGGGGGTTAAGGGTGGGGACAGTTGGGTCGCCGGTTCAATTAGCATACAACCCTGACGTAGCAAGGGAATTATTGGCAGCACAAGAGGTAAGATAGCCAAGCAAAGCGCCTGCTGCTCCCTGCTGCATTTGAATAGGCAGAATGAGATGGAGGGAGTGAAAAGAGAAAAATAGAAAAGCGAGGAAGAGGAGCGAGGAGACCTTGTTTCCTTGGCCCCTGCAGATCAGAGGGGACGGACCTGTGGTGCTCAAGCAGGCTGCTAGTGGAGTGGATAGGGGCCCGGCAGCTTCCACCATATAGGCTCTGGGAAAGAAAAAAAAATACACACCCGCCTTTACCTCCCCAAGGACCCAAGTCTGTGGTAATAATGGGATCAGAGCCGTGACCCTCCCAGGACACCGTACCGCTGTTGGATATTCTATTAGTTTGCCCCGCAGTGAAAAAGAAGTCTGCGCTCGGCTCCTCTGAATCACATTTGTTTTACTTTTATGTAGCTTTAACGGCAACTAATCAAAGAATTTAAAGTTTCCGAGAGGAGACTTTTGTTAGAGCGCGTCGAGCATCAAGGAGATCTTCAAATCACATCTAATGTTCTTTCTTCTTGCAAGGATACTATGCACCATTAACACATGTTAACAAAAAAGCAAGACCCATAATTGTTCCATTTTTTTTCTTTTTCCCCCTATTAATCCCAACTCTGGGAGATACAGCAGAGATCGCATTAGCATTCACATCCTTTATATGACTCCAGCTTTCAGGCCCAGCATCTCATCTTGCCTTTTACATGATATCAAGCTGTATTAAAACTACATATGGCTTTCGCTGTCTATGCAGAGTGAATTTACATTTTCCTAATGAAGTGCTTTCAGTTTTTTTTTTGTTCTTTTTCCCTCTACCGTCCCCTTGTCCTTCCCTTCACCTCCAGCCCACAGCCCACTCTGATTTAAAACACACACAACCGTACTGCTGTTTTACTGCAAAATAACACAAAGCGCGGACTGAGACACCTTTCGGTCGCCTCCAGCTTCCCATCTGTTGCACATCTGGAAGTGGTGTGCGGCACCAAGTAATTGGAAGTCAATTTGTTTGAAGTTATGTCTTTGGCATCTGGCTCGATTCATAAAAACCCTGGAAATGGCATTAATTTTATAGCGTCCCTCTTTGTTTCTCCCGCGCTCCGACGGCAACGCACGCAGGGGCCTTGCTCTCGGCTGAGTGACGTGGGAGTATTTTTCAGAACCGGTCAGGGTGTGGTCCCCAGTAAAAGCAGCAATGGGGCCCCCCGAAGAACCATGGAAAGGATTACCACAGCGCACCGGCAGAGAAAATATTGATAAGTTCCCCAAGCGTTAAATGGAATCCCTCTGACTTTGGCGAAGTTTTATAACTTCACCTTTAACTTTGACCACGGCTTCAGATCGTTTCTTATTTTTCCTGAAGGGAAAGCTCATCCCGGGCCTAGTTTGCCACATTTCCAGCAGACGGGCTGACTGATTGAGAAGCAGCATGGTGTTGTTTGTCACACAGCTCTGAGTCACAGCTGAAAATAGAAATGACACTTGATGTTTGGTGCCTCTCTGCTGGCTGTCATATTGTTATTCCCACTCAAATTTCACCTAATTTGTGCACAAGTCTTGTCACAGTCCAGATCCTGATAAGGGCTTTTAGGTGGGTATTTTTTTTATATATATATATATTCCCCCACCGCTCATCCTCGTATATGTGGCAATGAAGTGCAATGAGACACACACACACACACACACACACAAACCGTGTGCATGCATTTGTGCGTGCGCGCATGCGAGCATCTGCAGATTCTGCTTGCATGTGCACTTTTGTGTTTGCACACAAGAGCATTTGATTAGGCTTGTTTGTGTTCGGGAATTGCAGGGGCACCATGCGCTCGTGCGTCAATGTGTGTGTATGCGTGCGTGCGAGTGTGTGTGTTTCACCTCAGCAGGAGGTGATTAAGAGTTGCCAATGGCAGGCTCGACAGGTGAGTGCATTGTAGCACGCTGGCAGCCGTGGCATCTGCACAGGTGACAGTTTCTCCCCACTCAGTGCCGGTGTCATTGTTGGTGGGTGGCAGGAGGTCTGACAACGTTGTTTTGGTGACAGAACGACTCTGCTGTGAGGTTCACGACATCACTTGCCTTCTTTAGATTTGTCAGTTTATACTGGGAGGTATAGTGCCATGAACTTTAGCTCGTAAACTACTGCCAGGGCGCAGTGCCATCTGGGAAGGGCTCTATTTACCAACACGGCATTGCGTCTCACTCAAAGAAACTCGATTTTAGTGGCTACCTTAAAGAGGAATCCTTCACACAGTCCTGCTTTGGGTTAATTTTAGTGCAATACACTGTAGAGATGAAGCACAGCCTATTACTGCCACCTGGTGCTTGAAGCCTGACACAGCAACAGTTTTTCCTCTTCTTTTTTTTGCACTTTCTACTAGGAGTGAGGTCATATTTTATTAGGGAAACCTTATTCCTGCATGCAACACTTATACAAAGAGATGTGGAAAGATTATTTTACAACTTTGTCGTTTCTGGCAGACAGTGTAATAAGCCCGTCTGCTTCTTATGAATGAGATTAGGTAAGCAAGCAAAGGAAGTATGAAAGAGGTTTTGATTTTTTTTTCCAAATGCGTGTCACATGTTCTCCTGACTTATAGGTTCCGTTCATGTTGTTTCAATGCAGTTAAGAAACATCACTGTCTGTGAGTGACGTTAGAAACATATTAAAAAGCCTTGAGTTAATCCAATTCCTAACTCTGAATAATAATCAGCAAAACATAATTTTTTTTTATAGAAATTAATTTTCCACAGTGACTGTCCTGTGCTTTAGATCTCTATCATATCAAGCACAGTCATGTTTTTTTAATCTTCTGACTTGTTTAAGTGTTACACTATTACTTGGCCACAATAAAAATGTGTGAAAATTGAGTTGCTTCTAAACGATTATTGAAAAAATGTTCTTGTAATTGCAACACCGTTTAATGTGATTACAGAACATTATGGGTTATTTCAAATAATTACTTTAACTTTTACCCTTATGCTGTTACATTTTAACATTTTTGTCAAGGTTATAGTTTATCATAATATCTTTTCTTTCAGTATTATTTGGAATGGTGTACCAAACTAAAAAAAAAAGTAACAGAAAATTAAAATTTAATATAATCCTTTTGAATTGCTCTGTCGGTCTTGCAGAGTCTATCTCGGACACACGGCATAATGAAAATCAATGTTAACCTTCCATAACTGCTTTAGCCAATTACCTGTAAACATCACTCACTACTTTGTACTCGGGCTGCCTGTGCTCCACGATGATTGATCGGTTTAGTCTTATTTGCAGCTCAAGAGGGGGGGGGGATCCGAGCGAGTGGATGTTTCGATTTCTCAGAGAAACGTGCTCTAATAACACTCTGCAACATTAATTCAGAGAGTCTTTGATGAGAAATCCATTAAGGAAGTATGGGCATGTTTTTTTTTAAGACTTCGTAGTTTGCATGGGCGTGGGGTTAAAAAAAAAAAAAAAAAAGACGGGAGGTTTTCAGTTTCAAAATGTTAGAATTGTATTCCTGCTACAAGCAAGCCTTATTAAGTCTAAAGATGTTTTCTTTTTTTTACAATGTTCTTATGCACTCTGGAAAAGTGTTGAATTTGATATAAGTAAGAAAATTGTGTTTTCACACTTTATTCTCTTTCCCGATACATCCATCAATCCTGATTCCTGATCCAATATTGTAGTAATAGTTTAATATTGACTTGGATATTAAAAGAAAAAGCATAGGAAAGCCTATATTTTTGCCATTCTCGTCTTAGAAAATCTGGACTAATCTCGTCATCTTACTTGCATCAAAGGAAACTTTCTTAGTTGCCTGCTAATAGCTCTCATACTAGCTCCTTATCTGACACCGTTATTCATTCTCAAGGGCTCATCAACTCACAGTAGACTCATCAGAATTATCACTCCTTCTCTACTCGTCTTTATTATCTAATTTCCCTCCTCTCTCTCCTCCTTTTCATCTCTCATTCCCAATCAACCACCTTGTAAGCAAGCCCTTCACCTTCCACCACGAAACTTCTCGCTCAAGAGGGGTTTATTACGGACTTTTCCCGTACTTCTGCGAATAAGAAAAAGTTATTTTTGAGTATTGTATATGTATGTATATATATATATATATATATCTTTTATATGAATACATGGATTAAAACATATATAAATACAAAAAAATGTAACAAACATGTAAAAAAAAGACAGACAAAACCAAGTACATGTTAAGCACTGAGGTGAGTACATTAGTTACATGTTCAAGGAGTTCGTATAAGGCCTTCCTCAGCAAAAGCAACTAGGACTAGGATCCTTTTGTAAACTGGTAGAAAAAAGTACACTTCAGGCAAATGTTCAGTAATTATTTTGCATATGTTACAGTGTGTAGCCACCAGTGTCTGACGTTAAAAAAAAACAAAAAAAAAACAAGCCAGTAGTAGTTAACATTTCTACTCGCAAATGTCTCCCTTTTTAACACAAGTCTGTTTGTATCCTCTGTACAAAGCAGAGAAACACAGTGGTTACCTAAAATAAAGTTAAAAGTAGTTGTTTCGTTGGACGTGACATTTGCTTCCGAGTAGCGTACAATGTCAGCATCTGCAACAGTCGAGGAATTTCTAAACAGGTGGCACTTTGATGGGTTTTGCTTAGTTTGTCAGCTGATATTTAAGTTACTTGAGCCTCAGCAGTTGTCCGACGTAGATTTGAATCCTGAAATCCGTCAGTCAGTCTTTCAGGGCCTTCCCCCCCGTTACCAGGAGAAGTTCAACCTGTGCAGTCATTGGGCTATACCAAAGAGGAAGGGCCCTTATAGGTCGTCGGCCTCAGCGGAGCTGAAGCTACTCCTTCGGCTGCTGTCCTTCGAAGCAGCCCCTGGGGATCCGGCGGACAGGAGCGGATCGGCGCCGAACGGCGAGAGTGGGTCGTCCATCAGGATCTCGTCCAGCTGGTTCTCCTCCTTGAGCGTGGCGGTGAAGAAGTCTGTGAAGTGGGAGAGCGGGTCGGAGAAGGTGGTGCAGGCGTCGGCGCCCTGGATGTGGTCCTGCGGGCCGCTCGCCGTGGCAATGGACGGGACGCCCGTCACCACGGCTATCCTCTGGAGGTAGTCGCCGTTGGGGTCCTCCTGGTAGATCGGTGGCTGTTGTGGCTGCTGTTGCTGTACCTGCGGTGGGGATTGCTGCTGCTGCTGCTGTTTGAGCAGGTGGGAGGACAGTTCAACCGTCCCCAAGGCAGTAGCCATATTCGGGAGTCCATGTGCTCGTGCCTGGATTTCAAGCTCCTGGAAAATAAATGACATCAAACACGGTTAACGTTAAATCTCTCCTGACCACATTCATCAACGGCTAGAAGGGAGTAGTACTGAGAAATTCCAGCCACACCTTCATTACCTCCCCTTTCACATACTGATCAAGGGTAGGAAAGCTATGAGCACTTATCTCTTGTCTGTGTCATTTTATAACATTCTTGCACTTTTGGGCATTGTCTTATTGGTGCAAACATTGTTTTATTTGCTATTCATATTTTTAGGATAATTTCAAAATTCTGTGCTCCTTATGTCATTGGAAGAAACTTACAACTTACAGCCCACACCCCCCCAAAAAAAACTATGGGTTTCCAATTACTGTCTTTAAGTGTCCTTCAATTTTTAGATGTGTCCCTTTTCCAAAATGGTGAATTCAAATGATGCACCTACAACCTAAGACTGTCGCCTAGTTGTACAATTTTGGTATTATCATCAGGAAAATATCTAAAATATGCAGCACAGAGGTTCTTGAGGGCTCTAATTGGACACCAGTCCCCTAAACGCACCACGACTTCTTGATTTTTATTACCTGGATCCTCAGCAGCAGCCTCCTGTTGGCTTGCTCCAGCTTCTTTTGACGGCTTTCGAGTTCCCGAGCATGCTGCTGCTCCTTCTGTAGCCACCTTATGTACTCCACCGAGGCCTTCAGGATGGTGCCTTTGTTCCACCGCATGTCACTACAAAACGAACAAAAAAAAAAAAAACTAAAAGTAAAGGATAAGTTTTCATGCAGAAACCTCTGATGTCAGCAGAATACCTTTTGCAAAAAAAATAAAAAAATTAAAAAAATGGGGAAAACTTTTTAAAAGGTTTTCCCCCCCCCCTTCCTTTTTTATGATGTGAATTAGAAATGGAGACTTACATGGAGCAATTATTCATCCTTGGACATTACACGAGGACATGGAATGGGGATTTTTAATAGAATAGTTAAGAAGCTCTGTGGAAAGTCCATTCTTGTACCTCCTTGTTCAGTAAAATTAATCCTCGAGTAAAAATAGGTGAGGGAAAATGAGCTAAGTAGGAAGCCAAGGAGGAAAATGGAACATTGGACTTAAGGTGCTAGAGTGCAAGTCATTCTTTTGCAGGTATTATTACTTTTTTAAAAAGGACAAGGGACCTCAGTAAAATTGTCCTTCTGCACACGACTGAGTCGCCGGTCTGATCGGCGTTAATAATCTCCTTTATCCCTTTGTTAATGGCATGGTGACAATACTAACCTCCCATTTATATTTGAAGCAAAAGTTCAACTGCAAATAGATGGCCGGTGTGCCGTGCTTCATCTGTATGTTCAAATTGAGCTCCAGACTTTGATTCGAATGACGTGAAAGGGTCTTTACATTTAACCCTCTTTCCCATCGCTCGAGTTTTAAGACAAAACAGCCAGGAGCTACTTAGAGAAAGAGGGGAGCGGGTTGTACATCTCAAAGTGCAGAGACGACACAGAAGTTTGAGTGCGCCCTTGAAAGACGACTCAAAGGTACTTGAGGGACTCATCTCATCATGTCTCTGCTTTGAGTTAAACACTTCGACGTTCAGTTTTTGCAGCAAACAGGAGCTGCAAAGGGTGTTGTTTACTTACGGGTCATTTGACTTTGGAATGAGCGTCCCCAGCTCCTTAATCCTGTAGTTAATGTTGTATCTTCGCCTTCTTTCAACTAAGTAAATCAAAAAGAGCAGAGTTGATTAGACCCACGATTTCTCCAACTGTGCGGTTTGCTGAATATGACAGCGTTACAGCTTTTTAATACTTTGTGTTGGTCTAAATTTCTAACAAAATGTAAAGAAAGTCATGGTTGTAATGTGACAAAATGTGAAACTTTTGCAGGAATTGGAAAACCTTTTCAAAACACAACAATGTACAACTGTTCAGATGTGCTAAAACAATTAACTGTATGTGTAGTTATCGTAAAGCTTTATGTGAAAGGAAGCCATGTTGGATTGGGAAGCTGAAGTTTGTGCAAAACTCTCAACTCTTATACTCAAAAGTCCAACTTCTATGTGGAGTTGTGTTAACTAGGAGTGCATTGCCGATCGATATGATTCTATTTCTATATTACATTTAAAACTAAATAGTCAGTGTCTTTTTGTACATTGCAACCAGAGTTGACATTTCATTGTAATTAGTTTCAGTGATATCTGAAGGCAGTTAGTCATTCCAGATTTCATAAAACATCTGTCAATTTTCCACTACATCTCGATCTGTCACATAAAATCCTGTTTGTGGTCATAAAATGACAATGCAAAAGTACATGACGTATCAGTATTTAGTTTGAACTGTAATGACTGTTGACTTTACCAACAACTGAATTACATAGGTAAGGTAGACGTGGCGGTTTCTAAAGTTGCAGTTGGTAAGAAAGCCCCAACTCTTCTAGTCAAAATCCCAACTTTCAGGAACACTTCTTTCAGTTTGTCCAACTTCTAACATGGAAACATCCATGTCTGAGTAAAAATGAAACAGGAAATGCGTACACACCCTTAGACCAAAAGCAGGATGCCACTGGACCAGAATGTTGCTGTTTTGTTTTTTTTTCCCTTTTGGTTTCTTGACATAACATGGCAACACACACAATAATCACACTGCAACATTGCTTCCAAGATAGTAAAACTTTAAAAAATTCAGAGTTTGATACCAGCTGGGTTAGAAAAATTACCAACTGAAGTCGGATAAAAAGGAAAAAGCCAAAGACACTTACTCAAATTATGGTTGTCCTTTTTCTGTCTCTCTTTGGCCATAACCCGCGTGTCATGCTCTGTCAAAAAAAAAAAGAAAAAAATTAAATCACAGAAGGGGAACAAATGGATTGTCAATGCACACTAATTTAGAAGCTGAAAGACAACAATCAAAAAATCTCTATAAAAGGTCCAGTCATAAAGTCAAACAATCAGTTTATTCTGAGGAAGTTCAGTGCTGAGGTCAGAATGGGGAGCTATAGCCTCTTCTGCAGACATATATTTGACCTTCTTACACACACACACCCACACACACACACACAAGGCCCCATTCATCCCCCTTGGCATGCAGTGAAGCTCATTGTAAAAGAAAAAAAAAATAATTGTGACCACTTTTAGAGTACTCATTTCGCAATTAAGATAGTTTAGCCAATTCCATAATCTGTCCCGGAGAGAGACGAAACAAATGCGGTGGGGTCCATATTTGTGTTCACATTCTTCCAAATTACATAATTAGGAACCTGAGATTGGATTTCTCAATTTGTCTCTGTTGATTCAATCAAGTCAATTTAGCGTCTGTGTAACATCCCATTGTCCTCTGTGCCCGCGTTCAAATGAAGCGGATTCTAATTTACTTATTTTTCCCGTTCAGAGTGAAGCACTCTCCTGGCATCTTTTCTATTTTCTACATCAATTAGGCTTTTTTTTTCTTAAGCTTTATGCTTGAGATTAATATAACATTTTCAAAGGCTCCTCTGTTTGAGTTGGTCCTTCTTTTGAATAGTGATTAAAAAGCAAGAGTAGTTATTCAGGTAATGCACAAGTTTAAGTACCTGACGGAAATAAACCCGACACATTGCAATTAATTTTAGGACTAAAGATTTGCCAGAATTTTTTTTTTATTATTATTATTTTAGCTACCACAGGTGGCCTTGCAAAATGCAAATTACAATCCGTCCTTCTGCCAAAGGTTTCAAAGAATCTTCGTCGTTTCTTATGCTTTTGTTTTTTTTTCTTCCCCTCATCTCGCTCTAAGCGACTCAGTCCCGTGGTTTGAGTCCATACCTGTAAATTCCCTTTTAACAGTGAGCTTTGTGGTGTTAGATGTGGGACTCATTCCACCATTAGGGGGGTTCATACCTTGTTCACCCCCATAGACGTCCAGCATGCTGTTGCTGAGGGAGACCTGCAGCAGGGGAGGAAGAAGCAAAAGGGCGGGTCAGTCAAAGGGGAATCGCGTTTCACATTCACGCGCACGGCTTTCGTGCCTCATCAAAAGCTGCAAGACAAATAGTTGTTTTTTGCTGCTTGAATGGCTTTGTCTTGCGTCGGCAGGAGCAACAAGAGGCGAGTGGAATGATCAGAGAAGGTTGTCGCCCCTCCCAGAGCTTTGGACCAGGACTAAGCAGCAGGGGGTTGTGGTCCCTTGTTTGCCACAGCAGGGCAGGACAAACTGTGTGCTTTGCCTTCCCACCACCCCCAGACCACAGTTGTTACAATGTTCAAATTAACTGTTTGTCTTGCATGACAAAGATGAAAGTCGCTGAAACGGAACCTGTTCATATAATCCTTGCTGTTCACCTTCAACCCCAGCTTAAAGCATCCCAAATTTCCACATTTTGTCTCTTTTTTTTCCCAGTATTCCAACCCATTTTACTGTAAAACAGCCCTATGTTCCTCAACCTTTGACATTTATTTTGAAATACTGTGTCACTGATCATTTATGGCAAGATATTTAGTAAATCAGGCTTTGAATATGAAACCTAAAAAACTAGGAAGGAAGGAACAAGGGAAGGAAGGAGGAATGAAGAGAGGTACAGCTCAAAGAAGGTAGTGAAGGAGGTACAAAATAAATAAAATAATGGAATGGTACTAGGATTTGTGGAAAAAAATGGAGGACAGAAGATGCAGAAGATCCAGGCAGCAGGAAGGACAAGCAGGAACTGAATGTAAAATGAAGGAAAGGAGGTAGGATAGAAAGGTCAGAAAGTGGTTTGAAACGAAGGAGGAAACTTTTAGACGGTGGGACAAAGACTAAGTGAAAATACAATTATTCTTATCCAGACGTAGAAAACAGTGAAACTAAATCCCATACTTTTCTATACACTAGGGAGTACTGCGGCTCTCTAAAAGCACAATTTGTCAACCTCCATTCATTGAAAACGGACCCTAAACACTGAGACGCTCTGTGTTCACAAACAGCACGCCATCAGATGAAAGGGCTCTCTAGGTCAACGGCATGAACAGAGGCAAAACTGTTTTCCTATGGGGGCCTCTCATCCTCCCGGATAATAACGCCTTTTCACTGAGTCCAGACACGACACGATATACGGCGCACTGGAACACGCGTGTGACCAATTCGCATTTGTGTATTTATGGCAGGAAAATCTCGCATAGGGTCACCATGGATTCCAAGAAACGGCACAGCCAATTTTAGCAACGACACGTGCGTCAAACGTAACTATCAGTGAGCCAAACGTGGTGAGACAGGACGGGGACTGTAAAAGGAACAGGCACCATCAGATTTGTCTTAAGGGTTTGTAAGTATTGCCCTGTCAAAAATATTAAAAACCCCTTCTGCTTTTTTTTATTTTATTTTATTTTTCTCATTTTGTCACTTTACACCCACAAATTTCAGTACATTTTAATGGGATTGTATCCAAAAAATCCAACTCAAAGTGGTGCATAGATGCATGAGTAACATTTTTACTAATTAAAATGTCAACAAACGTGATGTTGGTTTGTGTTCAGACCTCTAAAATTCCTACATGAAGTATGTCGAACAATTAGCAGATGTCGTCCACCTGCGTTTTATTTAATCTCAGCTCAAATACAGCTGAGAAAATTGTGAACACACAGCATGACGAGGTCCGGGCAATGTTGGGAAGAACTTTAGAAGGAGGGTTAGGTTATGCTGTGCCACCTTGTGTGGCAGAAAACTCACCCTACAAATCAGCCTGAAAGCACAAGACTGAACTAAATAGAAGATTTAGTTTTGCAAACCATGTCTCATTTTCGTTTTACTTCAGTGTTATGCTCTGCTGTTTTAAAATTCAGGTAGTGAAGAAAAGTGAGGTTAGTGAATACTGTTATTGCACTGTAGATTCCTAAAAAAAATATTGGACAGTCAGAAGAAGAAGAAGTAGGAGGAGGGGGAGGAAGGGGATAAACACGCATAAGAAAATGAAAAGATTACAACAGTTCCCCCTCCCGCTTGTACTGTAATCACTCCGATCCCTCTCCCGTCCGTGTCCCAGAATGTGTTGACAAGGCGAAGCGAAGTGATGCATCATGCTGTATGACTAATTAGGATGAATTGATCCATTTAAGCATGGTATCATTTCTGAACAAGCCCACAGGGAGTGTATGCATTAGCCCGATCCGATGGCTCAGTAACTCCTTCCGACAAATTCCCTCGCTCAAACAAACCGACTCTTCCTTTTTTTTCCCTCCTTCCCCTCCTCTGTTCCCTTATCTCTATCTTCCCCCCATTCCTTTTGTTTCAGTACTTTATCTTTCTCTGTATGCATCTTTTTAATCTATCAGAATGTGTGACTCCCATCATCATTTTTTGATTTTTTTATTTATTTTTTTTAATCTATTTGTGCTTATTTGGTGTTGTGTCCCATTACATGTCCTCCAAAAGAAATACTTTCTGTTTTACAAAAACCTAATCTGCTTTGCTCAGCTTATTTGGTAAAATGTTAAATGTCCCTAAGCCTTTGTGAACTTTGACTCGTCTCTTGTCTTAATCTGACCTGAAAGCAGGTCGGGTCCCCTTTTTCCCAAGCTAGTCTAGCTTGCGTGATTCCGTGTTTGGGTGGACTAACTTTGCTTTCAAGCTATGCTTAAGCCTTTAAAAAGAGAGAAATCATTAGTCAAATAATGTGACCTAAACCTAACCACAGCTTTTGTTAGATTACAACAGAAACGCATGCAAATCGTAAGCAAGTCTGAAGCATTCAAATCATGGTTAGTCCCTGGTCATTAGAGCAGGACTTGAAGTGATTCATACTTACATTGCTTTGGATTATGTTAGGCTCCATGCAATCCAGGCCTCCATCATTGAAACCGGATTCAAGACTAATTAGGTCATCAATAACTTCATCCATCGGAAACTAAAAGAAAACAGTCATTTCAGTGTATTAAGGGACAGTTTGGGGATGTTAGTGCACCGTCCATGTCTTTAGAGATCTGCTTATTCAAACCATGACTCGGTATAAAAACAGGGAGGCTAATTTAATAACAGTTTGTTTAGCGGCGTTGGCGGGAAAAGCACGTTATCTGTTAGCAAACTAGCTTCCCCCCCTCCCTTGACAAAAGGGTTCTCTCATCAGAGACTGCTTATCTGAAGTTATTGATGAGCTCATCAGGGGGAAAAGGGATATCAGCGGTGGCGAAACTTTGTTTGGATGATTAGTTCCCCTCAGCACCAGAGTTCAAAACCAGCTCTGTTTGTTGGCTATTCATCCAAACAAAGAGCAAGCTTTCATGATTTGATAGGATTTACAGCTACGCAATATGTTTCACATCAACACAGCAGCCACGTATTTTGTCGGGAAAGTGGGCCGTTGACAGGAAACGTCTCAGGGACATTGTGAAATCTCTGAAATGTATGACCTTGCTGCTGATCAGCATGCAAACCGACATTCTCTTTTTTGTTCTGGTTTCCCTTTTAGGCACGATTTCGGTTCCACGTATTCCATGTACATTGTTTTTCTGTTTCTGTTTCCGTCTCACCTCGCCTTCGTGGTTGCCCATCGTCAGCAGGGTGACGGGACTGTTGGGGCTGCTCCCATCACTGACGGCGGGCATGTGTCCGTTCCTCATGATTGGCACGGTGGCCAGCGGCTGGCCGGGGGCGTGTGGATGCGGTACAGCGTGGCCAGATCCGGTGGAAGAGGCCAGCTTGGAGCCCAGTGTCAGGTATTGCTTCACAGGCTGGTTTTGGCTTTGATGAAGGTGGAACTTGGAGTTTTCCAGGTGACTTTGTACCTGTTGAAACACATACGCACAAACAAAAATAACATGCACTAGTTGAGTTTGTTGCCTGTATGGAAAGCTGGATCAAGATGCAAGCAATTGCACCTTTTTAAAAAAAATGTTTGGCAAAAACATGTTTACTGTGAGTTTTTTGAAACGGCTGCAGAGCTTACTCATTCGGGACTTTTCCAGCATTACTCACAGCAACTTTACAGGATTATGGTTGCATTTTAACATGTCATGTTTAGGTGAAGTAATATCTCACTCAAATCTTTTTGTGATCTGTTTAATTGTTCCTCCACAGCCTGAGTCACAGTTTCAAAACTATACAGTTATCGTATTTAAGTCACTTAGGTGATTGTAAACCGGGTTTTAGAAACTATTTAAAAATTTCCCAAAACTTTTTCCAGTTAAAATTAAAAAAAAAAAAAAAAAAAACTTTTATATTCTTACTTTTGAAGCTCTGGTTGCGTCCCGCATTTTGTAGTAGCTGCAGTCACTTAAATGTGGCATTCTTGGAAAAGCAGGTGATCCAGTAGGTCAGCTTTAGGGATCCAGGTCTGTTGCCACTGCTGTCCTGTCAAACTACTGACTTCCCAGTGACCGGCTGTCCCTTCCTGTCCCCTAGCAGTGTTTTATAAAGGGTGCTAAGTGAACTAATTAGCCCCACAGCTGGATGTAAGCCTTTATGTTGCGTAGCATGATAATCACTTCAAACGGCAGACTGTTAGATCATTCAGGGTTTGATCACTGCAGGACGTCTGCCTTTAAACGGACGTCCACTAATTCATCTACTCCGCCCCTTTTTCTGTCGGGCTGACCAATCGGTGGTTGCTTCCCAAAGTCTTCTACTGCCTGCTTCAGGGGTTGTGGCAGCACAATTGACTCTTGTTTCCCCAGTGGACGGTTTTAAATAACTTCTCTTAATGCCGTCTTAAGCAAGCCTTTTCTCATTCATTCACAGTTTTAAAAATAGATAGTTAATCTTTAAGTTTCTCATAAAATAAGCGCAGTAAAGCTATTTTTAGGTCGTTGTTGCTGCTTGCAGAAAATCTCACCGTAAACCGCTAATTCGCTTACTTGTCTTGTTCTCACAGAGAACCTCAGTGTTCTAACTTGCTTTATTAGTTAATGGGCTGGCGAGGTATTTTGGTAGGCAACGCAGAGGGACACTTTACATAAAGTTAGTTATGTCCGATGTTTGGTCTGTCTGTCGCCCAAATTTCACTTACTGCATCTCGGACGAGAGAGACATTTTTTTCCATGACCGACCAAAGTGAATCAATCAGAGCAGGAAAACGGTTTGAAAGCAAACCTTCCTAGCGTAGCAGGAGAGACTTCTGACCTTTCTGTCTACTTGACTGTTGAGGGAAGTGAAACCAATATTAAAAAGAAGAGATTTCTGTCTGTTCCTCAAATCATTGCGAAATGTTTAAAGCACCTCACCCAACAAAGGAAATAAGAGAAAAGAGGTTTAGTTTTGGAGGAAATAACTTTGATGCAGCTGTGGCATGTTTCTAAAATGCTAACGACGGAGTAGCTTTTTTAGTATTATTATTATTATTATTATTATTGAGTCTCGAGAAATGATCTGCTTCATTTATTTCCAAATATATCTTTCAGTATTTTGGGTGCAATGAATTGCATAGCACATAGTCAGAAAACACTTTTCACATAAAAAAGAAAATTATAAGGAGATGATATCCATGTTTATTTTGGCATCTTTATTTGGAGCGAAAGCTGAATCAGGATTCTCAATCTAATTATAATTCAGATAGGGATCAAGACAACAGTCGACTTTTATTCTATTAAATAATAACTCTTTTCTCGAATTGCAGTTTATGCAAATGCTACTTCATGAACCTTTAAACTCCTGTCATGTCTGAACCAAACTGATTGGAAGGTAGGAGTCATTGTGCCGCCAGTGGTATTCTTATGTGAAAGAGACAGAGAATGGAACACGTGTCAAACATTCACAAAGTAAATACTGTCTGCTACAAAATGGAGACGAATCAAGAATCTACGGGGCCCTCAGCAGAATTTAATTTTACAGTTCATATAATCTATGACATAATGAGCAGTAAATACATTTCGGAGATGTCGTTATTTGACTTTCTCACTTGTTCTGACAGTCAAGTCCACAGTAAAAGAAGTGCCAACTCAGGAAATGTGAACCAAGTGTCATTCAATTACTGAATTGTTTATGCAGGTGCAGAAAACAGCAAATAGGATTAAACTGCTCTAAAATATCTACCTCGGTTTTTATAAATCCTGAATATATTACAATTTCAAGGAGTCTTAAATTCCCTAATATTTTCTGTTGAGCTTGAAAACAAAACCGGTCCTTGCAGATGCTGGGTTATTAGCAGGAGCTTAGATTGCTCGTGCCTTCCAGGTGCCTTTTCACATAAAAGCAAAGTCTGATTGGAAACGCTTCGGATGCTTTGTGGTTTTATACGGGGAGACCATCGGTGATGCACCGCCTCCAAAGCTCATCTCTAGTTTAAATAATCGCCACGCTCTCTCTAAAGAATTCCATAAAACTAAGAGGCTTTGATTGGAGTCATTTCAAGACAGAAGTTTGCTTTGGTTTTGATCCTTTTTTTTTTGACTAGTAATTCTCTTGATGCAGTGAGACGAACTAATGTTGTTTTAAATAAAACTAGACATGACATTATAAACTACTGAACTATCCTTTGATGTTAAAAAAGAAAGCATTGTTTTTTTTTGTTTTTTTTTAAGCATGCATAAGCTCCACATCAAATCCCCCCAAACATATTTATTGCCCTTGTTAGCTGGAGCTGCTGGCCTCAGTCACCCCCTCTCCCCATTCACATAACTAAGAACAAACTCATCACAATACTGAACTTGTCAGTAGTAACTAAGAGCTCTTCTATGTCTTTTCCCGGTCAAACAAGATGCTAGTTGTTAGCCAATCAACATCCCCCCCCCCCCCCCCCAGGGTAGCAGGGGGACCCCAAAGGCCCCCACCCACC
>NW_015113351.1:61371-93321 GCF_001443285.1 Poecilia latipinna
TAAGGTTTTTTCCCGGTTAAACAAGTAGGGAATTTTTAGCCAATCAACAACCCCCCCCCCCCCCGCAACGGATAGCAGGAGAGACGCCAAGGCCTCCACACACCGGATCTGCTGTGTGTGACGGCGGATTGTCCCGGTTTCACTTCAGCCCTCGCACTACTGTACATTCCGGAGACACGCTTGTTATCCACTTAAAGGGGAGAATCTGATTAGATTCGAGCAGCAATGGCCGTTCAGTCACCAAGGCCGGCTGTGACAATGGCAGGCCTGTGCAAGTGTGAAGTCGGACATGCTGGGGAAGAATTATCAGTGCCTGCCAACGCACAAGAGGAAGAGGGACGAGATAAGAATCTAATCGATCGAGGTTCAAGTTTGGGGATTGTCGCGGGTGTTTCGGACCATTCCGTTTTACTTACTCTTTTGGGAGTACAGACACCAGCACCTGCTCCAACAGCCGAGGCATTGTTTTGCAATTACAGGCAGGACAGAGGTCACAGGTTCACTTTCAGTTTGCACACATTACCTCTATTACAGCTGGCATGCAACTATTTCAGTGCAAATAAGTTTTAATGTATTTTAGCAGAGTCTGTTTGTTTTGTTTGTTTTTTGTCACTTTGCAGTTTTAAGCTTAACCTGTAAAACCTGCAAGTCATGAAGAAATCAGTTGCGTCTTTCTACTATGTTGGAGACATTTGAACACCTAAGCAAATGTCTGAATTGATTTTAGCAGTTCTGAATCGATTCATGCAAGCAATCAAACCCGACGTCAGCTATAAATCACAGCAGCAGTTAAAAAGTACACCACGTTGAAAATAAAAAATAATAATATGCAACATCTGAAACATGCATACAAGTGATCGTTGTGTGATTTACCTCAAAGTTAAAGGTTGCATTTCTCAAAGTCTGCTCAGAAATCCTGCACTTGAAAAGGTTTTCATAACTGTTGCGCTCAAACCCTCTCTTCTAATTGAAACGCTCTTGCCAAACCCAGTTTCAGTCTTGCCCAAGTTCTCCTTTCACTTCAGAAAAATCCAACACCTTATGAAACTTTGGGTGATGGTGACGTTAGTTAGCTGTACAAATTGTGGACAAACCGAGTTGAGGGGTTTGGACTCATTTCTCCACCCGGGTTGATTTATGGCATTTTTGCAGAAAACATTTAGGCACCGTTCAGTGATCTTTCTATCTAAAATGAATGAAAGTGGAACAAAAAACAAAAAGGCTCGTCAGTCATGCTTTCTGTGTTTTTGCTGAGCGTGTTTACCAGTAAATATCTGTAACCACACACACCCGATAAGAGTGGGAAAGGGATCTCTTAGCAAAATTTGCATTCCACGGTGACGGTTCAGTTTTTTTTTCTTTTTCCTACAAATGCATGTCAATCAAAAAAAATAAAGAAAAATATCATTCATTCCAAAACCTACCACACACCAACTTGTGATGTGGCAATTTAACTCCCTGGACAGAATCTAGCTCATTTGTCCCTACCTGTAGAAGCTGGATATCTGTCAAGGTGATCACTTGGACCACACAGCAGCGGCTCATGACTCTCCAAAGTGGCAGCGACTCCCACCAGAGAGGCTGCGGATTTGTGCAGGGGAGCAAACCGTCGATGCCACAGCTCTGTTTTGCACATGTGGACTAGAAGGGGAAGAAACAGAGAGGTGCGGCGGCCTCCTTCCTGAGCTTTTGCAGAAATATCGGAAAGGAAGGCATGACACATCAGCTTGTTTAGGAGCCTCTTCCTGTCCCTGCCTGTGTGTTTTTTGGGCCGAAAAAGCCCTTACAGAGGCAAAAAAAAAAAAAAAAAGTACTGATTGTGGCTTTGCTGGTTGAAGAATGTGCATGTGTGAAAGTAAAGTGAGTTAACAGAATGCGGGTTCCTGCTTGTGGATAGCTCTGCTTTCCGGTCTGCAGAACATCAAGTCCATCTCAGCACTTTTTCCCGGGTTATCTCCATGACACTGACTTCCTTTGGATAGCCATTGAACCACAGCAGTTACAGTTGCAACTGGAGAAATACAATTTGGAAATCTGTATACGCTCAAATAACCTGCGCCAATACATATCTGTCCAGGAAAAGATGAGGGAGCAACATGAATTCTTTTTTTATTCCAATTTTTTTCTACTACATCAGCAGTTGAAAAGATAGGACGTTATGGAAGTATTCAAACATTACATTTTTTAAAATGCCTGATGATTTTGTGACCTGCTGGATGTTACTTAAACTGTTTTCATGCATGTGTTCCAGTGTTTCAGGCCTGCAGTAACTTTTAACAACGTTTGTCAAGTGGAGTACTTAGTTTCCATGAAGTGCTTCAGGTATCAGATGGTCTCATTTGGGAAGAATAGCACAAGATCATCTGCATGCTCAACATTATCAAAGTATAATATGGAAATAAATGCTAGGCACTGATTAAAAAAAACATACCCAATGGGAAGACTTTTGAGAAACCAAGTAATTCTCCTTTAAAAAAAAAAAAAAAAAATCTAATATTTTCCTGCAGCACAAATTGAAAAAAATGACAAGTTTATCTGATTAATGACTTCTTGGTCCCATGTAATGGTCTGATCTTACATGGGTCCATGGTGGACTAGCACACGGTCATCTGCATACTTTTGCACAATCCTGCCAATTCATAATAGGCAAGTTGATATTTTTGTGTCTTCATGTTGGCATTTGTAATATTGTAAAACATTTATATGCATTTCATACAGCAATTTGGTCCTTCTGCACAATGAATTTGGATTCTGACTGTAAAATGATATTGTTGTTCAACGGCTTACAACTTCCTTTTCTGTAATTGTTACTGATTAATGAAGACAAAATGTGAAAAATCCTACTATCTACTCATTTTGTTCTGAATTATGGGTTCAGAAAAATAGAACTGCACTGTAGCCTTTCAGCAAGAACAGAACCCGAGAGCTGTGCTATTGTTTAGTTGGCCCCTCTACTGTACTCCAAGGGTGCATCCATTCACGGAAAGGAATATCCACACCTAAAAGGCATTTCTGTCTCAGTTATTACTGCAAATGGTATCTGGGCATTCCATATTTTTGCGATACTCCGTGATAAAACCATCAGTATTAACTTGAGGACACCGAATGCAGTGAGAGCAAACTGCATCAAAATGATTCAGTTGAATCTAAACTGGTGTTTTAGAGGAAGTCGCCTTTCTGCTGTTAAATTGCAGTTTGTCCTGGGCGTGCTTGTGGACGGTGATTTGATTACACAGAGAATGCCTGTCTTGATGCAACTGTATATTTAGTCGTCTTTGCTAGGCTAAGTGAGACTTCAGCATTATTTATGCAGCCGCGTCCAAATTATTTCACCGTAATTTCACACACGCTCGGCTTTTCATTATTGATGATTCATATAAATCAGCTCTGTTGATGCCCGCACACAACAGAAGCTGTACTGCATTGTTTTTTTTGTTTTTTTTTCTTCCCCTCTCTTTTGCCCATGTGTGTATTTGTCTACTTTTTTTGTTTATTTGATATCCTCTTTGTGTACAGTCTGGCAGATCTATCCAAATTCCTGGCTGGCCATTTTTGGCCCATCTTGGGGGCTAGCCACAAGTTGCTCACCTTTGTTAGTCCCCCTGCTCGGCATGTTTTAAACATCAGGGACTTCCTGTAAGAGCTGGCCTGCTTCTGAGACAACACTTCAAAGTGCAGCGCCAACATCTGAGGGCTGTTTTATCCTGCTAGAAAAGGAATGCATAATGGACACAGCTCCACTGCACTTTTAATGATTCCTCATATAAATTAAATATTACTGCTATTTTAACTGGATTACACACGGAATTGTGTGTGTTGGCGTGCGGGTTGGTGTGCTCCCGTTACCTTGATGAAATATTGAATCTATGAAAATGGTTTTCAGTGGTGTTGTGAAAATAATTAAGATTCAAAATCAGCCTGCTTGCTGTAGCGTGACTCAAAGGTACACTCGTTTGGTTGTGAACGCGTTTTATCCTTTGCTTTCATGTACACATTTATTGCAAAAAACACATACTGTAAGACTTTAGGTCTTTAATATGTCAAGCTCAAGCATTTCTTTTGACAAAAGATAAAGAAGAGCTGTTGCTTAAATACCTTTACACGTTTTCTATGAAAAAGTTAACTTTTCTGTACGTTTATTCAAGGTGGTCTTCCAGAAAGTACGTTTTTAACAATTCAATCATAGTTTATAGCAAGTATAGAACTGTGACAAATCAGGGTAATATTAAGCCAGTACAGCCTCTGCAGAAGCTCTACTGTCATCTTGGAGTCGAGTCTCCATTGAAACTATTAGTAGCATCTACATGCAGACCCGTTCTTTGATCATTTAAGTCTAAGATGAAGCAGAAAAAATAATTTTAAGAAAATGCTTCAGGTGGGTCTGGAATGATTCAAGGAATGATTAGCTGGCAAAGCTCACCATTAAGTGTGGTGGATAATATGGGACACAAAGGGTATGTTTCTCTTCCAATGGCCTTAGAAACCTTGTTGGAGTGCATGGCGTCAGATAACAAGGACATGTTAAATAAAAATCTGGGGACCTCTGCCATATAACTGGAAACAGTTTAGCACTGGGTCTGACCAGACCAGGATAATGGTGCCTCTGGAAAAATCAACACAGATGCCCTTCAGCAGATAAAAATGTCCACTAAAGTCCTCAGGGATGGATATATATCCAGAAGAATAAAGAATAAGGTACATTAATTTTAACTAAACCTATCTTTAATTGCGCCTTACAGTAATTAAAGATGACCGTAAGATTTGCTCAGTTACTTTCCCTTTGTTCCAGTGACTACTGTCACACAAAGTTAACAGAGAATGCTCGAAACGATGGGATACGGAGAAGAGAACAAGGCAGATGTGCTGCACTCTGCCCCTCTGTCAGTACAGAGGAGATGCAATTAGTCAAAATGGAATAATATGATTTTTGCTGCTAAGTCCATTAGAGCACATTATTCTTTTTCAGTGCTCTGAAGAGAGGAGCTTGTTCACAAGAACACCTGAAACTCTGCAGATTTTCTGCACACATGCATGCATTGTTTTTACAGATGCTCACCACTTCACAGGGACATAGCAAAGCTCAAGTTCTTCTGCGCCCAGTTGTGCCTAGGGTTGCAACCCATCCCTTAAAATACGGAATCGTCCCGTATTTGGCTGTTAAATGTTGCGTCCCGTATTGAACCGATACGGGATGCGATTTGTTCCATATTTCTATAAATGGCCTATCACCCATCAAGACTAATTGCAACAATAATGACCAAAACAAAACACAGGATATATTAAGATCAGCTAAATCGTTGTGGTGTGAGTTAAAGGACCCTATGGACCGATGCTCTTGTGGTTGCCTAGAGACGGACACTACGCAGCTGCGGTGAGCTGCTATCGACCGCGTCTTTTTAAAACATCCTCAACCCGATTCTCCACAGTCCTTAGAACCAAAACCTTTCGTAACAATACGGACGTGAGAGGGAAGACTCAAATCCCAGGCTGAACATGTTAGTGAAGATGAATACAGGCAATTAAAACAAATGTGTTCATCCTGCCGCGGTGTGCAGTGCTGCATGATGTCAGACAGAATGGATCAGGAGAGGAACACTGAAGACCCAGTTAGAACCTAAAGAACCAGACATCAGCATCTCTTCATCCCTCAGTCATCTCCTGAGACTGATATGGTACAGAACATTTTGCTATGATTTATTAAGTTTCTTATTGTGGTTTTAGTAGACTGTTATGGTTTGATTATTAGATAATCAATTATTTGCTTATTCTTAAAATCTTAAAGTACCAAAACCACAAAATCTAATAGGAATTATACAGAAATCCCTTTCTAGAAGTTTGGAAATAAGAATGGCATCCTTGACCCTCACCGTCCAGTGAATCGAAACAGTGTTTAGGATTGCTTCTCCAAACGATGCCAAGAAGCTGCTCTAAGGACTATCTTTAATCTCTCACTTTGGCAGACAGTGAAAAGGAGCCACAGAGTTCCAACTATCGCTTTTTCAATTGAGTCTTATTAAAATTATGCACATGATCGATTGCAAGACAGTTGCATCCCAGCAAGCTAAAGGACTCGTAAAAAGCCTAGGATAAAGAAACCTTTTACAATGTGTCAGAAGAGGGTAAAGGCTTGAAAGTATCTTTTATTTCTGTATTATATATATATATATATATATATATATATATATATATATATATATATATCTTTAAGGACAAGTAGTATCTAAAAATTATGACTGAAACCAACGTGTAAGTGTCTCTCTGCAGGAAAGGTTAGCATGCAGGTGAATGAACGGTTGATCGGTTTGCCATTTCTCTGAAAAACAAAATTTTGAATTAGTTTACTCAATCAACCAGATGATTGTAAAAATGATTATAGGAAAAAACACTTATTACTGGAGAAGAGGTTTAACCCAATTACTGGACAGATCTATTTAGTGTTTAGTACTTGGTATGAAAACTTAGGCCTGATGTAACATCAAGCAGATTTAGACACTTATGACATTTGATGGTATCAGACTTGAAAGCCCTAATTCTACAAACAATGGTTTGTTTTGTAGTCCAGTTTGGTCGTTCAATTTGCGTGGCCTTTGTATCTATTGTTAGATTGTATTCTTTCTTTTGTGGCTAGCATCTCAATTGCAGCAGCTAGATGGAAAAACATTTGAATTCTGATAATCTTCTGATATGCAAGATTTTATTTGATTGCCTGAGGCCTAACATTTGTAGTCGTAGTAGAACTATGCACGGATATCTGTACGGTTCTCTGTAAAAAGGGAAAAAGATGTCAAAGGTAATGATCAGGACGAAAGAAAAACGGTAAAAAAACATGAATTAGAGACTTTCCAAGGCCAAGGAAGGCCCTGACTACAGTTCTATAGACACATATTTTTTAAATGATTTGTACCTCTGCTAAAGAAAATGTAACCATTCAAACGACATTAAAAAACTGCAAGAAAAATGCCACAATACTCACTTCGGGAGTGGGAAGCAAAAGCAAAAAAACGCAAACAAAACACACAAAACTATCTTTGACTTTGTCTTTGCAGTGTTTGAACAAAGAGATGACCCCTGGAGAGAAGTTATAATGGTATGAACATACTGACTACACTCACCGACCACTTACACAACTTACTAGTCCTGAGTTGTACCTCATTTTGGCCTTAGAAGTGGGTGAATTCTTGTTGGCATGCATTCAACATTGTGTCTGAAAGATTCCTCAATGATTTAGTCCACATTAGCTTAATAGTATCACAAAATTGCTCCAACAAATCTTTTCTCCCACTACATCTCAAAACCGCTCGAATTGAAATCTGGGGACTGAGAAGGAAGGGCATTTGAGTGTAACGTTGAACTCGATGTCATGCTCAAGAAACCAACTTCCAACAAGTTCAGTTTTTGTGTCACGGTGCGTTTCTCTGTTTGTAGTAGATCGGTTCACAGAAACGGATGGTAATGGTCTGCGACAGTACACAGGTTGGTACCAAAGGAGCCCCTCATGCCTGACAGAGGTCATGGCTGGACCTGTGCTTTCATGTTTATGCCCAATCCTCCTCCAATATCACGTCACAGAAAACGGCTCGCTCTATATTTTCTCTGTTTTAGATCATTTTCTGTAAATCTAAGAAATGGTTAAGTGTGAAAGTCCAAGAAGATCAGCAGTTTGTTAAAAAAAAAAAAAAAAGCCAAACTGACAAGCATATCTGACAGTCATGGTTACTCTTCTACCAAAATGACCATGAATGCCTGCTAAAGCTCTTCACAGTAACTCCTCACACCTTTTGAAGCCTAACATGGAACCGTAGGGAAGAACGTAGATCTGTTCAAAAGCTTTCGGTGGACATATGATGATTAGTAACCCCCTCTGCTCCCACCCACAGCCCCACCCCAACCCTTCTCATTTTCCTTAACTTGATTGTTGGAAATTAAATAATGCAATAGCTGTTTAATAAGAACTAAGCAGAAAATTAAATCAACCCTGACCTTACCCGAGCTAATAATATATGGTTTGTGCTGAGGACAAAGATCCATTTGTCCAACTCGTCTGGCTATCTTTGTGCCCCTGCCATTTGAACGAGCAAGCCGCTCAGATGGAGGGGAGGAGTGCCGGGAGCTTCTCTTCCCAGCATGTGAGGAAGAAGAAGAAGAAAGGGCAAAATGCAACCAGCAGCATCCAGCTCAGATCGGACACTTCACTGCATGTCAACCCTTTAATCAATGTTTGAAAGGCAAACACCTCTTTCTGCAATATCTTTCTCCTGTTACACCTGATCCAGTTTTCATGAATGTTCCTCAAAGGTAATGGACACCTACACAGAGGCCACAAAACTCGGAGCATGCCAATAATTCCCTCTTTTATTTACTAAATTAGTCAAATTTAAAAAAAAAAGCTCTTATTTTCCTGTTCCCATTTGATTGTAATCATTTGATCATCATTGGTTTTGCCAGTTACCATTTCTTTATCATGCTCCTTGCCAATACTTACTAAATTGAGTAATTATCTGCGCCTGAGTTAAATTTGTTTCTTCCATAATTCAGCATCTGTCTGTTCCAAGTGTTATAAAGGCCATGAGTCCTTTCCTGTTCTCAAACTTCTGCATCCATTTGAACTATTTGCCAGCAGTCTAATGAAAATTAAACATCGTTTAACCTCCCGTGTATTTGAGCTGCTTCTCTTCAAGTCACTCCAAAATGTCCTAGAGGAAATCAAAGGAAGTTGCTGTTCTCACAGACCCCATCCTAAAATCCCCAAAAAATTTTTTCGATTTTTTTTTTTTTTTTTTTTTTTTTACTTTCACAAGCAAAAAATGTTTAGTCTTAATCTGACCATATGTCACATTTTCAGTGATGGAATCATCTTATTTTGCTAATTTAGAAATTAAGCAAGTTTTGAAATGGTCCATGATTGTACTTAAACCTTAAAAATATTTCAAAAGATAAACCTAGAATGTGAAACTGTTATGTCTAGTTCAAAATATGTGTAAAAGTGTTTTTTCCTCTTATTAATAACTCTGTGGTGTTACCCCAAGTCTGCTTTGGATTGGTTAATAAGTCCTTTATGATGACTCATTCCCAAAAAGCACATGCTGTCAGATAGAGCTGAGTCCAACCAGATAACACAACAAAACAGAAAAATGTTCTGGTCCAAATTGTGCATATGTCCATTTTTTTGTGTGAAGCTTTTGGACTCTTCCTCCAATCCCCCGAGATGTGTGCCCAGCATCACTTAGCAACTTTCCTTTAAAAAACAGTATTGTGTCCAACTAATCAAATTACCTGCGTCAGAATTAAAAGCATTTCTTGATATAGTTTAGCATGAGTTTATTGTTGCACATGAAATACACAAAAAAGAAAATCTGGGGCTTTGAGAATTTATTCGCACATATGAGCTGTGCTTGAGTTCATGCATGGCGTTACATTGTGCTCTAATCACTAGCATCTCACTCATCTGCTGCATTATGCATATAAGAGCACAGCCTCGGTCACGTAGTCAGATGAGCAACAAAACATCAGCAGGTCAAGTGACATTTCTGTAAAATCACAGATACATTCTGTGACCTGAACTATATTAATTGTCTACTCCAGACACAATCGCATATCAGATTCCCCTGACATGCTCGTCAGTGTGAAATTCTTCTCAAACATTTCAATAGGAGGCATAAAATTAACAGCGATCATCCAGAGGTCCTGCCTGTGCAATGAGCGAGAGCGAGAAAAAACACACTGAAGCGTTTAACTCCATGAATGCTGCGAACTCTACGGACGACCAAAGGAAACATACGTCTACAAAATATTTAAATCATAAACCAAAACTTTAAGTAAAATCCATAGTTTGCAAGAAAGTATACTTAAGAAAAAAAAATCTCTCCTTGATCCATCTGAACACCTTCTAATAAATATATATATATGTATATGTATATGTAAAAAAACATTTTAATTCCCTTCTGCAAAGATTTTAAATATAGTAACCAAGATGGCCACGTAGCCTTATTGATACCTTAGCCACTAGTTGCTATATGTCATAAAGTATAAGGATATTGAAACAACAAAATGTTCCCATAGACAATAGCTTGAATGCACTCTCCCCTTGTAAATATCTTTTGAATTGTTTGTGGATGGTATTTTCATTTTGTTTCTAGAAATCTCTTCTTTCACATGAAAGCAAAGAATGCATGCAGAAACGTGGTAGGAACTATGCCACGCCTGTAGTCGGAGCTGCAACTTTGCAAAGAAAGTAAGGCCAAAGTGGTTAAATTAAAAAAAAAAAAAAACATTAAATCCTTGTGTATTTGCATCATGCTCTCTACAGAATAATCATCTCCGTACATGATTTTGCTCTCGCTGTCGCCCCCTTCTGAAATCTGTTTTGCATAACTTACTGATCTATAAGCTTAAACACCTTTCTGTGAAGTTTCCACAACGACAAATCTCGCTGAAAAACGGAAAGTGACCATGAAATATGGTTAATAAATCATTTATGAACTCCTGATCACTTTTATGTCACTGTACCCACAGGTAGGCGGCACATCATAAGCCCATGGAAAGTTACAAACCGCCCCATGCAGCCCTGGCTGTGTGTTCAGGGTTGTCGTCACGCTGCAGTTCTCAGTGTTTTGCAAACTTCAGCAAGTTTTCTTCAACATCTTTTCCATCCATGCTGAAGAAAAATATCCCCACAGCTTGTTGCTGCCACCACCATGTTCCTCTGTCAGACTGTAAATTGTTTGCATGTTCAGGTTTGGTCTCTTTAAAAGAAACTGACAGATTTTCCACCTAAACCATGAATTTCTGCAACTCCTATAAAGTCCCTTTTTTTCAACACTCCTGTCCTGATATCTTTGACAAACGGTATGATGGGTAGTTTTACCGGCAGCAGCAACAGCATGCTTTCTCTACAGTAGGGGAGAAATAAGTAAGACTGTTGAAAATTAATGGCACAGCAGGCCACATCTGGTTCCAAACATACGAAACAGTTATAGTAAAAATTTTACAACTTCACACTGAGCATAATAAGAAGAAATCAGGTGGAAAAACTTTAAAAATCACTTTATCCTTTTGAAGCGAAAGGATAAAGATAATTATCCTTTCCCTTCAAAAGTTATGCACACGTCTGCATTTGTTTATCACACAAAATCCCAACAAAAGACACTGACATTTGTCGTTGACAAAACGTGAAAAGTATCCATTGGTGTGGACACAAAACTCTGTCGCAAGGCTCAGAAATCGAAATAGTCATGAGAACCTATTTTTGGATGCAACTGTATAGAGCAGGCTCTAAGCTTTTTTTCTGATGGCACTCTGTTTGCCTAAGAAACTAACTTGAGATCAGCACAAAGACCTTTACTGAACTTAGAAGCAGGACTCGCACAACTACTACAGCAGATATTCCGTTTATCTGGTTCATTTACTTCTCCCTCCATCTCCCTTCCTTCCAACTCACTCCCTCTCTTCCTGTTCGGCGTTCCTCTTATGGAAACGTTCCGTTGCTGAGCCACCTGTTAAAAAAGCTAACGCTAATGACAGACGACACCCTTGCAATCCTGAGGCCAAAAATGTTCCATTAATAGGAGTATTAAAAAAAAAAAGTGTTTCAGCTGAAGTGGTTCTCACAGGTAGGGGAAATGTTTTGGGCAGAAATTAGAGGATTAATAATAGAGAGAAGACTGCGGTGGAGTCAGCAAAGAGGATGTGGCTGAAGTGCTTCGGCGTGTAATAAGATGAAATGTCTGTTCTGCCAGAATCACGTGTTGCGGGCAGACTGAGTTACAGTGATTGAGTTAGCTCTCTCTTGCTTTTTCTGCACTCTTTCATGTTTTATCTCATTGTGCGAGTGGGTGTAGTTCTGCTCAAGTTCTCAAACAGATCAAGAATTATTTTTTTTTTGAATTACGCTTGTGACATGGACTTAATGAACAATGAATAACTCGCAGTAAACCACTAAATGTATCGCTTCCCACAGGTTTTTCCAAATCTCGAAACGAAGTAATGTGATTTGTTTCATTTTTGATTCATGCCAGTATTTGTAAAGTTCATGAATAAAGTATTAAAGTAAAGGATTAAAGTGAATCAGATTCACATTTTTCAGCCACTAATATCTTCTTCTTTTTTTTTTTTTTGCAACATATAATCCAGTTATTAAGCTTCCTTCAGAATTATGTGATGCAAGGTCGCCACTTATGCTATAAACAACCAAACGGTCACAGCAATACAAGCAAGACAATTGTTTGCAAATTTGATTAAGAAGCAACAGAAATGTCGAGCGACAATCCATGATATCGATTCGGTTTTTATTTTGCACGGCTCATGATTTTAACACGGCAATCCTGGTTTGATGATCGCCACGGATGCACCAATCTGTCGCGGTACGCCGCCGCCGCGTCACCATTTGACCGTCTGATTGCTCAGCAGTAAATTCAGAGACAAGACAGGTCAGGAGACCGACTGCTTTTCGCTCCGCTTTTACAGTCGCAGGTAAAGGTGTTTCGCCGCTTCCACTCACCTGTCCGTACCAGGTATACTCCAGCATCGTGGCGGTCGCAGCTCTCGCGCGACCAGCGAGCTCTCGGAAAAAGCACCACCACGCACTTCTCGGCTCTCGTGTGGCAGACAAATAAATTGGGAAAGGAGGAAAAACAAAATCACTACCCGGTGCTCTCCTCACAGCGCAGTTACACAACTGTTAGTTTTCCCCGGGTGGAATCGCTGCTGTCAGGGCTTTTGGATCTTGGGTGTGGGGTAAGGGGGGCAGCCGAGCCGGCAAAAGATACGCTATTTCACACACATTTTGTACACATGGGCTGGCACCCTTTGCTCACACACACTTCTGACTCTCCTGTTGAATTTTGGCACTCCCAGGGGCTTACGACCTGTTGATAATGAACCTGAACCCATTATTTTGAGTCAATGAATTGAAAGAAATAGGGCAAGGAATGAAAGCCACAGGGCCAATTAACAGCATTCTTTGATGTATTACCCTCGCTCACCACTCAGGCAGACTGCTCTGCGCCTTTTGTCTTTATCCCCTCTGTTATTCATTAATTATTCTGAGCAGGGTCAGAGTTCGTGTGGATAATTGTGCAGAGCGTCTCTCTTTGAGGATGGCAAAAGATTCGCCCAAACGCTGACACTCCCCCCGACTGTGCCCAGCCACCTTGAATTATGCCAATTATTCCAATTCTTTGATTTTTTTTTCTCTCTTACCCTCCTCCTTCTCTCTGTTATATGATTGCATTCTTCTTTCCCCCCTCCTTCCTGTCGTTTCTGCTCAGTGTACAGCTCAGTTTCTGGCGCACACTCACAAACACGTTGAATTTGTGTATTTTAGCTTTTCAGGTGGCGAGTCGAGGTCTTGTCAGGTTGATCTCCAGCCGTTTATTACATTATCATTGGTTGTTCTTTCAAGTTTTTAGGTTTTTTTTTTTTTCAGCCATTTTACTTCTCAAGTTTGACTTGAGGAGGGAAATTCACTTGTCGTATTTAGGATTTGGCAGAGGAAGGGAACTTGCTGATTTGTCCCAAAACATCAACTCGTCCCTTTCACAAAGCAGGCTTTCTTCTTCTCCCTGGATATTAATTGGTTGATATGATTCACTCAGGCCTTTTCATAGGTCCACTGATAAGAGCAGTAGTGAAAATTAGCCCTGATGAAGACGAGCCAAAGGGATGCAACAAGTGATTATTTTTTTTTCCAACAAAAATCACGTGTGTTGTGTGCAGATAAAGTTACCGTGATTGAGTTAAGCTTGATCTGATCTTTCTTGATTTTACAAATTCTGCATGTGAGAAGAGTAATTTCATCAGGATTCTTATGGCATAATTCTTCCTTTAGAGGCGAAATATGTTCCAAAAAAAAAAATAAAATAAAATAAATGAAAACTCAGAAGAGACAAAAGAATATAAGAAGTTTAGAAATAAATAAAACACCAGTATTTAGGTTCTGATTCAGATGAACTTTGAGTTCATACGTTTTGTTTCCTTTTGGGATTCAAATACAAAACATGTTTGGAACTAGATATGAATTATTGTATTCGCAAGCAAAATGTTTCATTTTGACAAAGTCTGAATACACAGTAATTTTAAGTATATCACATTGTTCACAGTATAGTAGGATAACCTGGTTGACACGTGCAATAATAAAAATTGTATTTTTAAAGTTTCGAAATTGTCATTTGAAGGGTGAAATCACTTTATTTTGTCTAATGTTAAAGCTAAACGTGAAGCCCTAAATCCAGAAAGACGTTAATGCTGTCTTGCATTAAAATGATTAATTTTAACATGGTGCTGCTAGTCAAAATGTGGCATCCTTTTTAATTGCCAAATCCTAGGTCCTCGTGATTCTTTACTGCCTGCTTTTGTTCTTCAAGAAATGCAGACATGCAAGACAAACTGAAAGCCTGCGCCGGCCTTGTGTCTCCAGTCTCTTTGGATGTGCTTTCTTCAAAGGGGGAGTCCCACGCAGCACCTCTGGCTACGGTCAGCCCTGAAAGGAAAGATCCTCGGGCCATTTCTCTGTTGCAGACACCGCTGCTAAACAAGGTGTCCTATTCTGACCTCCTTAATTTGTTGCTTGTGAAGTTTCGCCTATCATGGTTCCTCATCTTGGCTTTTAACAGGGACAGAGGGCAGAAGGGAGGAATTGGGAAAAGGGGGCACTAACAAAGCAGAAGCAAACAAGTCAAAGAAATTGAAGGAACTGATAAGCTTTATAAATCCTAAGGAGCAACTTGGGGACTTTTCAGTCTTGATCATATCTTTGCGGGATGTTTTTGCTTGATTTAAAGTCAGTATGGCAGAGATGAAACTGAAAGTGTCAGTCTAGTGTTCTTGTTTGTCCCATAATAAGTAAGAGGAAGTTTCTTTTAACTAAATTGCATAATATTGTTTTGGATGTTTCTTCGTTTCCGGTCCTTAAATAACCGCAGAACTAAAAATAAATAAATAAATCTGGATCTAATCTTTAAAAATAATGACTTTTCACTCAAAAAAAGAGTAAATTATTCAGTAAATAAATTGAAATTTATTGAAATTAAGACTCAATGTAATATGTTCCTTTGCTGAATTGACCACATGTGCTGATGTTGACAAAATGCGGATAAATTAAGGTCAGTTTCTGTATCAGATTTTGAACCACATAGATTATTTGTTTCCTGTTGCAATTTACCAAGGCTTTTTCCTTCCCTTTAGGATTCTTTTCACATTTCATCTTAAAAAGTAGGCAATGCAGGGAACATGGAAAAAGCACAAAAATACTCCAGAAATACTGTTTTTGAAAATAGTAGCGATGTTTCCGATCGTGTTTAAGTCTTAAGTTCACCTTCCTTGAGTCCTGCAGCAGATCCTCTCCATTTTCCTTAAACATGCGTCCCGAACACAGCAGGACACTTGTGGCGGTACAAACATTTAGCCCAGGCCCTCTTTACTAGCTCCCTGATGCACACTGCCTGTAGTAATTCTACTACTTTCCACACATAGTACCTCTTTTGCCCCCTTTTGAATCCTATTAGTGCATGAACTTGGTTTAACTGAAAAAGACTGTCGACTTCACTCAATTGGGTCTAATAGGATTAGGCTGTTGGTATGGGCCTGCAGGTTTAAATAGGAATGGAATTTTGGCAGACATCGGCTCAATCCATTGCATTAATCTTATAAAGGTTACAGAGTATGTGCGGGCCCAAAGTTGACTGGATGAAGGGCTGTTTTAAGTGAATTTGCTTCAGTCAAGGCCCTGTCCACTTTAGCACAGACTTCTTACTAAATAAAACATTTTTGCATCTGTCACCTGCATGCACACAGCATAACCCTTTATGAAGTTAAAATCAATTATGAAATCATTTTAAACATTATCTTTATATTCTATGCACATCTACAAAACGGAGGCTATAACTCGTCGTACTACATCATTAATGTGAGATATGAAATGTATAAAACAACTGCTTGTCTCACAAAAAAAACAACACAAAATTCTAAGAAAAAGAAAATGACTATATATTTTTCCAAAATTGACAGTAGGGTAAGTTTCTTGACATTGTGCAGCATCATGGAAAGTCTTTGCACCTTTCGCAACACATTTGTGAAGTTTCAAAATACTTTTGTAGGCGTCTCCATTTGTTCCTGTTTTCAGGTTTACATGGATTCACCGAATTTCAAGTTTTGAAAATCTGCTCTATGAAACGCGTTTTACAAATCTCCTTTCAAGGCCTCAACAAAAACTACTTCAGATATTATTTATTTCATTCTTTCAAAAAAAAAAAAAACACACACTCATTCAGCAAAATTTTCAACAAAAAAAGCTAATATTCCTACTTTGAGCACCGGGTGGCAGTAACATCAACATTAGTAAAATGATAAAGAACAACCCTGATATGTCACTTGATATATTCGACATCGATGGGTATTTCTATTCTATTATATTAGACTATTCTATTATATTTGATTCTTCTATGTATCTTTGTCTAATGTGTTATGCTTCTGTTGCTCTAATTTTATCTTCATTCTGTTGATCTCATGTTAAAATTCAATCATGTCTACTTCCTGTCTGAGTTTGGGTCCTTCACAACTACAAACCGTGACAACTGCTAGTAAGAGATGAGTAGCATGTCTGTTAAGCAACCAGCTATTGGCTCGCTACCTTAGCAGACAGCCTGACTAGTCAACCATCTTCTGTTAGCTTGTTATACTTGGATTATTCTATAAAGAACGGAAAAATTCAATGTGAATCTCATACCAGCCCAAGCATATCTGTTATATATGTATATGTATATATATATATATATATATATATATATATATTATTAACTTTGGCATTAGAAACACATTATTCAATAGTTTAAAACCTGCTGCCTCAAGTAATGAAGTACTGGAGTTATAGCTGATGGCGTTTCTTGTCTAATCACCGTTCTTCCCAGAGGTGTCCCACCCTTTCCCATACCAGCACTTCGCAATGTCTTACCCGGAGGTCTCTTCATGTCTCTGAAAGCTGTGAATAGCTTTCTTGGTGGGCTTGAATTCCCCCGAGCCCTAACAACCCCCACCCCACCGCAATTTGTACCACCTCGAAGGATTATGATATGTTTTAACCAGAAATAGTCAAAGTTCTGCTCCTGATCTCTTGATCTGAGCTGCAGCAGGAACAATTGGTTTAGGTAGAGGACAGGGGTATGCTGGACAGGTGGTGGTGTGTGTGCGTGAGTGTGTAGTTAGCCAGGAGAAATGTCTAACACTTAAAACTTGAATTTGAGGTATTTAGGGGGTTTATTGTGTCTAATCCTATTAGTGACTTAGATAACATGAGATTATCAGATTGTGTTGGTGCAAGAACTTTGAGGGTAAATAAACAAAGTGAGCACCTTCATTTTGTTTTCCATACAAGTATTATATTTTATTGTAAAATTTGAAGTCAATAACGGTGTGTTTTTTTTTTTTTTAAGTTTTCTTGATTTGATCAAATCTTATTACCTGATTTTCCCATTTTTATAGCACAAAAATGTCACACAAGTATCTGAGGTCTATGTTTGTTGTCTAATATGAGATTTAATTTAGTTCATTAGTGAGTTTGAAATGCTACAACAACAAAAATAGAAGAAAACAAAGTTTCCTTTTGCTATGTTAATGACTGCTGCATGCCGGCAAGTTAAAGTACATTACCTGAGTGTAGTTGTTACATATGGGTGACAACAGTGAAGCAGCACTTGTTCTTTATATGAGGATTGTCACAGATCATGTAGAAAACAGAATTATAAAAGTGATGCCTCATTTGATTAGCTAATTTGATTAGCTAATGTTAGCAAAGTTACAGAAAGAGGTCAGAGGGGGTCAAGCTACTGTTTCTCTTTCTTAACAGAAATGTGATTAGGAAATTCATAATTTAAAAAAAAAAATCTAATTTTTTGAAACGGACGTTGAGGCATTTTGTGATGGCGAATGAGAGGCCATGTTCACATTGGATCATTGGTTTACAAGTGGGTGTCAAACCCAAGGCCCGTGGGCCAAATGTGGCCCACCGTGGCATTTTATGTGATTCTCTAGACTCCACATTACATGAGTAAGTCCCTCCACTTTTTCAACAAATCTGAAAAACTCATTTAAAGTTGACACAAAATTTACAAAAAATAATCTAGATTCCCACATTTCTTTCTGATTTTTGCTGCATTTTATTTTCTCCCAAAATTGACCAAGAACTTTGGATTTAAGTGACTGCTGCCTCAGCTTTACTTGATGTCAAGTTGTAGTCCATGACCAATACGGCGATTATTAAAAATGCACGTTTAATATCATACGTTAGCACAAATATCATAAAACTCCTTAAACACTGAAACTGGAAGACATTTTAAATATCCAAAATAAACGAACAAAAACAACAGGAAAAACAACTGAATTATGAAGTCTAAGCAAACTAAATTGCCCTTCACAAAAAGACCAAAACACCAGACTGAAGAATTTTGTCAACGATAAATTATACAAATAGAAGTGATCAAGTTTGCTGTAATTTATCATGCAATTAATTTATTTATTGTTCATTTCGACAGGCCTATCTCTACCTTCCTGCCCAATCCTAATGATGATTATGCTTGAATGCAGCAGTCTGTGAAGAGCTAATTTAGTTGGCAGTGACCTTTTGTGGGTCAACTCTCGGTCACTCAGATGAAGACGAGTCTTGTAACTGAAAAAAAAAAAAGTATTTTTTGATTCCAGCTTCATCCTCTGCTACATGTCAGTGTGCGCCAGCTGAAGTCTTCAGCCCTATTTTAGCCAATGAACTTGCACAAAATGACCTAACACTAACATTCTGTACTAGCTAGAATTAAATCTACACGTATAAACCTGGACCTAAAAATTTTACAATGATTTTAGAGTCTTTCAAACATAAGTTTGATCTGTGAAACCTCTAGTCCATTAGATTATAATTTTTTTTAGGATTTTGTGAGTCCAGTGTCTTGTATCGTCATGTGATGTATGTGTCATTTTACACCTCTACGTTACTCTGCAGTCAAACTCACATTCCAGAGGAAACCTTGAGGGAGCTAATTCCAGATATTCTTCTGGTTTTTAAAACAAACACTGTGGAATTTGATGGATTTTATGGGGCATTTTGCTATTGCAGGTTTTTCCACATATATCTCAAAAACTGCAATTCTTTCATCTTAAATTCATGGTTTGCCAACTCTACAAAGCACATCTGATGCTTGTAGTTTTTTTTTTTTTCTGTCATTTGAAAAATCTTTTAGTCTTTGTTGAGATTAGGATCGCAACAAAGCCAACATGCCATGACCTAAACCTTTATGAAAGAGCAGAGTGAACCTTTATTTTAGAGTTGACCAGAAAAGGCTTAATCAGATTGTCTCTCATTGTACATTGTTGCATCATGCCTTGTAATTTTTCTGCCTACTTTGTTTTACCTCCCGTCTGTCTGTCTGCTCCCTGAAACAACCTTTTCTGCTCTGGTTTGTTGTGCAGCTGATCTAAAGGGTTTCAGACGGGTCATGATCAAAGGATAACTTTTTGGAGTGGATTTTGGTCTGTGGAACTTTGCTGAGCTTTAGCATTCACAAAACACTAAATAAGTCATTAAAGGTGTGGGGAAACCTAAAAAAAAAAAACTAATCTGAAATGTTTTGCTTTGTTGTTGTAATACGCTTAGGATATTTTGGTCATGCATCGGTATTGTCACACAGGATTTTTGTCTGTTTATGCCTTGATGTAGGCACTGTGTTTAGCAGGTTAATAGAAGGCAGCCCAGGCACTCAGCCAAGCCTAATGGGTGGTCCACGTCAACCATGTGTAGTGTGGCCTGCCAGTGTCCACATTGCCCTAATACCCTTCTGTAGTCAAAATTGGCCATTTTTATGTATTCTTCTCTTCCTTTCCCTTTTTCAGAACTTCAAGTGGTAACTCTTGACGGTTTGTTTTTCCCCAGTTTTGTTGCCGCATTATTCCAAACTTACCTTATTTTTGGCATTGCCATAGTCTGACTTTTACATTTTGTTTCAGCAATAGCTGCTAATGAGCACAGAGTTTCTGGCGATGACATGTCAACTTTAAACGGTGTGTTTGGCCGTACATATAAAATGAGCACTTCTAGGTTAAATCTGACAATGTAGTATTCTCTCCCTAAGTCCAACCATCAGTAATGGGTATGACTGCGGTTGCAATCCGTGGAATCACAATGTTGGCTAGTTGGGCCTTATGAAGCACAAGATGCTATGATGCTTTAAAAATCAAACTCACAAACTAAATCAAACTAAATCTAGTTGAAATCATTAATTTTCAAATTGCAAACGACGGATTAGACCCAACTGGACTAATGGTCCAACCTTAAAGACCGAAGCGATCAGCACCACCTTCAGTTGTTCAACAATCTTAATCTTTCAGTCAACTGGTGCAGGCATTGATAACTCCAAAATCTTCATCTCTTTTCTTTATGCCGTCAATCATGGAAGTTGGACACCTTTACGAAATTGTCCAGGTGATGAAATTAAACCAACATAGCCCTTACAGTCTAATAAACCCAAGAACCATGAAAACAATTCAACTCCTCTTCCAATAAGGAAGGGGTGGGGGGCTAGCTTGCTCTTCCAGGCTGATGTCAAATCGCAAAAACACCCACAAAGGTTTGTGCATGCCCACAAACAGACACCGAAGCAACGCTGACACATGAAAGGCCTCCTACTGAAGTGGAAAACATAGTGCAACAATGCTTTGAAGTCCACCAGTTATCCATCTAATGTAGGGATGTTTTCTGTTTCTCCTCTTCTAAAAGTCTGATTCATATGCCCCTCCTGGAAATTCCCACCCCGCAGCCAGGAGACGGCTAATGCCAGCCTGGGAGCTATTTGGCAATCCCATTGTATCGCAAACATCAGAAAATCAGTCTTACTTTTCATCAAAGCGCACAAGAAAACATGTTATGATATTTCTTTCTTTTTTTTAAATATCCTGCATGAAGCCTGTAACCTCTGTGCAATACAAACATACATAAAAAATACACACATAAAGTATTCAAGCCAGCTATAATTAAAATTTGGCAAAAAAAAAAAATTGCTTATTTAGAAAGGAAATTTAATGCTTTTTAGCTGCAACAGTCCTGTTTTTTTGTTTTTTTTTAAGATCCAGAAGAGGTTGTGAAGAATAGTCAACATTGTGATGCTTTTATTGATATGCATCAGGCAGGAGGAGGTTCGCTAGAAGTGTCCCTCTGTGTTTATGACCTGCTTGGGTTTTATATTTGTTCCGTATGCTAAAGCTCCTTAATTACTCTTGTGAAACCTCTTTTTTAAACTTTACAATTCAGTAATTATACACCTGTGGTGATAACCTGCATAATAAGGGCTGTGTGCATTTAACAGAGGCCGCCCTTGTTTATACTGTTATGTCACCTCTAATGTAAAGGGACTGATGGAACCACAGGAGGGATAACGTTTCAAAATAGGCATGTAGAAATAAATAACGTTGCGCATTAACTTTTAGAGTTTGACGAGACGGATTGCTGACTAAGAAATAATGCATAAAAGTAACATAAAAATAGAGAATTTAGAATGGAAATGGTGCAAATAGAAATCTGATGCATTTTCCCCCCCAGACCCCTCTATTGTGATGCATCTAAATAAAATCCAGTTCAACCACAAATTTATGACTAAAAGACACGAATATATTTTGGAAATTGGATGCTCACTGATTGCAAGATGTATTGAAATTGTCTTTTAAAATGACAAAACAGATAACTATGTTTTTAAAGATTGCTTTTTGTGCTTTTTTGTTTGTTTGTTTTATTAATTCATGCATATCTTTATAATTGTAATTTGGAGTCATTTTTGTCCTGCACATTTCCGTGAACAACTGTTGCCTTTCTATCTTCTGGGATAGATATGAAAAAAAAAGACATTTTTATCTGTGCAGTTTCCACTTGGAGAATGTCTTTCCAGGCCACTGACTTTACATCGAAATAATGGTTCATTTCGAAGCTCTGCTGGAGCCATGTTTGGATTCCTACATGCAGCACATTGTTGCCATTTTGAGTCATTATTTGTGTCGACCAGCAGCTGAACAGATGTACCTAAAAACACTTTGGAGAGCTGAATAAAATATTTATTTTTCAGAGGTTCTGACTGATCACTGTAAAGAGTGATCAGTTTTCACCCAGGAAGACTATGATACACTTTTAAATACTAGTTATAACTAGTAATAAATGCCACAAAACTTTGAGATAACATTTTAAGCTACTGCTGTCATGTCTCACTTAAAGATAAGTCTTTTGGATGACTGGAATTGTTCTTGATTGGATATTGCTGCAAGTTTACTCATTTTTATTTTTTTTTTCAGAATAAAATCAGTTCCTTCATGTCGATGTTTGCGTTGGACCTGATGTGGTTCCAGTGTTGCTGTAAAGCGTTCTTCTCGTACTGTTTTCTGTGGTTACCACCTACCTTCCATGCGTTGCTGTACTGCCACCCGTTGGGAGCTGGTGGTCCGGTGTGGACTCCGCTGTAGGAATACTGGAAGCCAGAATGATGGATGGCATCGCTTTGATAGATCTGAGGCCAACTGTGCGGATGCGCCGCAAAGTCGTGCAAAGCCTGACCGCCATCTCTCTCACTCATCGCCCACTGGCTGTCTGGGCCGGAGCTAGACTGAAACATTTCTGCCAATGGAAAACTGGGTCTAAACAGAAAGGGGAAATAACAATTAGTCAGTGAATGAACTAATTATGTAATGAAATAGTTGTATTATGCTTATTAAATCATAGTCTGAAGTGGGTTATGGGCTGGAACTTGGTGAATAACTAGTTTAGGAGACAGGAGCATGATGGGGGTAGTTTTTATTTTTATTGCTGCATATTTCTGTTCTTCAGAATTGCTACTACAGTTGTAAATGTACTGTAAATGATGAATCGCTCTTCAAGTGACATTAACCATTCAAAGCACTTTGTACTGGAGACACATTCTCCCAATCACAACCACACACACACGCATACATATTTTACAAATATTTCTTGTGCTGTGTTTTTGTGAAATTAATTGAAGGACCTTATTTGATTTAGAAGTTGCTGTGTAACATTTTATACATCTTTCCCTTCAGGTATTGGTGTTCAAAGTGCAGCCAATATCATCGTTTACATAGATATACCTGAAGTACAGACTTGGATGTAAACTGAGTGTAAACTTGACTGAATACAGCAAGGGCTTTCGAATAAAGTTCAGAAACAGACAAAAAAAAAACATTTTCTGAACCAACAACATAGAAAATGTCAGGAACCATGATGCATTTTACTATCGTAGCAAAAAGAAAATAACTCCCAAGAGAAAGAAAACAAGGCCCCTTTACTTGAATTTTACCGATTTGAAGAATGATTTCATGGCACAAAATGGTTAATACATGACATACATTCAAAAACATTTCATTTCTGAAACCGTGACAGATCATTTTCAAACTATTTTCACATTTTATAGAACAGACATCTTGTATAAATGAGCAAGTAGATATAAAAAAGAGAGTGGAATAACTTGCTTACATAAGTGTTTACTTCCTTAAACTAATACTTCCATTTGTTTTGAGCAGTCCTTGGTAACATTTAGCCATTGTACCTTGCAAAATATATTACTATCCATCAGATTGTGAGGAAATCCCTCACAGATTTTCCCTCAGGTTATTTTTGTTTGACATTAACATCTGTTTGGTGGTCAGAAACATTTAGATTTAAAATCAAATTTTAGAGGGGAGGTTAACTGGAAATCAAAGCTGGAGTTCCCAAGAACAAAAAATGTATATCTTTACATATATACATATGAAATACATCATCTGAGAGCAAAGTAGCTGTCACTACCGCTGGATTAGAATTCATCAAAACAGACCCAAGCGTTTGAGTTGAGGGAACGGCGATGGAGAAAAAAGATCGTAGGGTGAGAAAGTAGAAGACTGCATATGGTTATAATCTCAGTGTGTCTACCTACTTTTCCCCTCTTCCTCTTGACGTGGGAGGTTAATTGGCATGACATACGGCTGTCCAAGCATGGTGCGAACGGGGCTTAATTGCCTTTATTCTTTTGCCAAGCTGGCAAAATACCTCGAACGCGGAATCTGTCCGGCAGTTCTGTGCACTGTGTAAAACTGCGTAGGTGGCGAACGTTACGTGAAAGCCGGCTCTTGTCAGTCTGTGCAGAGAAAGGGTTTTGTCCACCTAGCTGCATTCCAGCAGAAATTGTCATCTCTGAACAAGTCGCTCGTCTGTGCGGCCTGAGCCTGAGTCATTGTCTGAGATTTGAGGGCTTCTCTGTTGGCCCATAAGGTTTCTTTCTGTGATGCCCCTCCCCCCTCGGCTGCCCAACAAGTGTCGATTAAGATTAAATTGATGACTGCCAGAAAAATCGCTCATTATTGCACAATTTTTTTTTTTTTTTTTTTTTTTTTTTTGCGGGTGTGTTTTATTGTTTCCTAGCCAAATGAAGCGGAGTTACAATGGGCCACTTGGCTATTCTTGATTAACACTTTGCGCGACTCGACTGTCAATTTGGTGGTGATGGTTGGCTGGTGTGCAAATACTGATTTAGAAGACAACTCGGCTCCAAACTCTCCCAAAAATATGTTAAAGTTTGTGGTTTTAATGCAATCAAGGGTTGCGCTCAAACTCACATTGATTACTTTAGTTCGAAAACCTGATCACGGGAAAAGTTAAGCTCCTTTTTTAAAAAAATAAATAAATAAATAAATCAAAGATATGACTGTCGTTCTCGACTTCATTAAACCTTCCAGAAAACGCTGCCTTTTCAGTCTTAATTAGCTCATTATTGATCTCACGTTAAATGACCATTTAATGCTGTAAATAGCTGTACTGTGATGTCTTTCTCATGAGACCTCTAACCGTATGATCTCATGGTTGTTCGACAGCAGTTAGCCCTGCTTGAGTCTGCCTCACTTGCTTTGTTTCCAGCTGGGAGTCAACAAAAAAGGTTAAAGGCTCCCTGCTGTTGTGTAGATGCAGCCTACAAAATACACAAAGCCTTCGGGGGGGAGGAGACGTACAAACAACAGTGTTGCGCTGTCTTTTCTTTTACATTCGGCTGCAGGCCCCCGGCAGGTGACTTGTTGGTTTTATATGTCATCATTTTAATTTATGCATTTTAAAAATCAGCTGATGACACAGTTTTTGGCACTCTTGGTGAAACTGGTGAGGAGATGTAAAAAGTCTTAATCTAAATAGTGGGATCGTTCAATTTCACAATGAAAACAAGAACATTATTTTAATTCACGTAATGTACAATTAGATTAGATCCGACTCACTTGGATTCAATTTGATTCAACCTTCCAGCCATTGCAACTGGAAGGTTGCAAGTGCAAGGCAACAACGTGATTCCCTTGCACTTCTAGCCGGTGGTGTGTAAGCAGTAATTAAACATATTGATAAACGGGGTAAATAACATGAATAGTTTGTAGAAATGTGTATGGAATAGCGTATTTTTTATTTCATGTTTTGTACGTGAGGTAAACTTTCTCGTCACGCTCAGAGTTGACTATTCACTTAAGATGTGACTATACCAAGACGATGGTTGACCAGTATTTTTTTTTTAATGTAAATTAATCTATTTAAGACGATGCATCACACTGCCTAATAATCTAGCAACAATGGGAATGTTAAAGACCAAAGCTAAAGCTGCAGAGATGAAGAAACACAATCAGGTTTTGGTGTAAATGAATGAACACAAACCATAGCTTTGTCATTTGTAAAAAAAAAAAAAAAAATGTTTTAAAAACAAAAAATCTCTTGTGTTTGTCACATTAGATCCTGATACAACGAAATTAAATTCAAGGCTGTCATTTGAAAAACTGTTCAAAAAGTTAAGAGGTAAAACGCAGTGACCCTGTTTGAGAAGCCTCTGCCATTATTTGGAATATGACACACCACCTTGTATTGTATTTATGAGTAATCATCTTCTGATTAACACTTGCATCATCTCGTCTCTGTGCCTCTTCATACTTTTTTTTTTTTGGCAAATCCTCACTTGTGCATGTGGAAACAAAGTTCCGAGTGTTTTTGCAGAGAATTTCTAGATACACACACACACACACATATGCTGATGCTTGTCTCATTAAAATCTTTCCTAAAGATGTTCCACTTTGTAACAGCCCTTCACTCATCATCACCTCCAATCCGCTCGGCCCCTGCCTCTCCTTTGCGCTCCGCTGTTTTATTTTCATCAAGGCTGCTCTCCGCCGTCACTCTCACTCTCTCACTCTCTCTCTCTCTCTGTATTTCTCTCTCTCTCTCATCTGGCAGTGCTCTTTTGTCGCTGGTCTGTCATGTATTTATTTGCCTTTTTAAAACCTCTAATGCGCTCTTATTGTTCCTCCCGGTGACCTGCCGCGTCAGGAACCGGAGCCTCCCGCGAGAGTTTTGTTCTCGGTGCTCAAGACTTGAGTCACTGGGCCGAGATAATGATGAGGGGCTCAGACATGCTGCCGATTTCTGTCTCGATCACTAATCACACAGTTTAGGTCGTCTAAAGAGCAGCAGTTTTGAACTTGTGTAGCTTAGTTGCTCTCTCAATACCCGTATTCTGTATTTAAACTTTAATTTTGAACTGAAGAGAGGAGGAGATAGAAGACTCTAGGTCTGTGGATGATGTATGTCATATGCCACAGGGGTTGTAAAGATGTTTAACACTTAGAAAAAGTTATAAAAGTTAGAAAAAAAAATAAGAAAAAAACTAAAAAACTAAATTCCCACTTGGAATCAATAAAGTATTGTTGAACTGAATTAAAAAACAGGGGTAGTATTAATTGTGAAATGGGGGATTTTGTTAAAAACAGTAAGTTTTTAATTATCACTTCATCTTTTTCTATCGTAGTAACAGTTTTTGTTACATAAGTTATTTGATTTGCTCAACAGCATCATAATTTTTCATTGCAAAAACCTTTTATCTGCATTACTTCTTGTTTTGTGTTTTTTCCCCCCAACTTATGAATGAACAGTTAAGTTCATCACGTCTTGCAGATTAGACATCAACTGACTTAAGATTGTGTTTTGTGAACAAGTAAATCAATGAGATCAAATTGAATAAAAAATGCTCACATTTATATATCAATTTACAATACTTGACTAGTCTTAACTGTTCAGTGCGATATATACAGAGGCCGTCGTCCTTAATGTGAAAATCCTGGGTTTCTCTTCTGGGTTTGATAAATCTTAACAGTATTTAACATTACATAATACCTTTTTTTAGAAGAAGAAAATGTGTACCGTAGAGATTTTCTTTATAAACTGCAACACATGCTCATTCTTCAACACAATACTTACTTCCATTATGGGACATCTAAATTCTTACAAACGTTACAAAAACCTTAACGTGTGTGGGCCAAATGTAAATCGAAATGCCACAGTCCATCCACAAGAGGGTGCTATACACTCCTTCAACATATAGGAAGAAGGGAGGGGAGATGAAAAAAAATCACATTTCCACCTTCCTCATGAAACAGATGCCCACACAAACTATGAATAGAACAAAAAAAATGGTTTTGAGACATTTTGGACATACTATCCAAAGTGAAATACAAGTGATGATTCACAGAAGGGGTGTCTGAAAGTTGCACAACTCTCTGAGTGTCCAGTGCACTACCCTTAATGTCAAAGTAGTACTCGGTTTTGCAATCTGCCTTAGCTTTGCAGAACTTTGCGCCCCACGCTGAGCGCCCACACCGTGCTGCACACCTCTCTGAAGCTGCGCACCACACGACAACAAAGAGAAGTCCTCACATTTCAAAGGCAGTTGCCGGTTGCAAAAAATGCACACTTTCTACAAAACGTCTAGCGACGGAGTACAGGAATATTGTTTAGGACATATTTGTGCTTTCAAGGATTAATTAACATTTGATTGGTGATCAAAATTCTTATGAGTCATTGTCTCATGAGTTGTGTCCTCCATTGACTGCCCAATCAGTTGTCCACACGGTTTTCCCCTCGCATTACTCAGATTCTGCACACGCACTGCTCCAAAATGATAAGGGGGAAGAAAAAAAAACATCCCCGTGATGCAATTTTAGAGAAGTTCAAAATTTTTCTTAATATATTGTAAATAAAAATCAGATGACTAAAGAAATAAGGAAGTTCCCTCATGAGGGAGGTTTTCCTGCTGTGTCATTCTGATCAAGCTGCACTCAGACAAACATGAGGCACAATCAGAAAGTTAAATGAGGACACCCAGGAAGCCCTGGGATGTCATGAGCACCATGTTTGAGAAAGGCAGTTGCATCACATTTTATGTGCAAAAATTTTTTTTAAAAATCTGTCACATGTAGGTTATAATTATTATAATTTATTAGACTGTTATGAGCATAGATATGCTACAGATGTAAACAATGAAGATACAAAAAGATTCACTCTTCAATAACATTACATAAAAACAATAGATATGCTAATTGACTCTTAAGTTGACTCCATTTTCAACACAAGTTGAAATGGAGTTGACATTAACTAAGAATACACACATTTTCTCACTTCATTTATGCATATTTTGTAGATTATGTATTTAATCTCTATTTGTGGTTATGCTAGCAAAAAGAGTGATGTTTTCCTTTCAAAAATGATTTTAATGTTCACCTTGTGTTTTCTGGGGCACTTTGGAGCTACAAGCAAAAATTGCATGGGTTGGGCATGGGCCGGTTCTCAAGATATACCAAGACGTTTTCAAAAGTTGCAGTTTCAGAACTGCTGAACTAATTTTCCAACTTATCATTACTTCTGTTGCTTTGCCGACAAAACACCCTGGACAATTTGGAAGTATTTCCGATGATAAGTACGTATGGAAGCTGAAAGAGTGCCGCCTTTCATAAAAAATGGTGATGCATTGTCAAATTTTAGCTGGCAAAATGCAGGCTGTCTGTCAGGCTGCTATTTAAATTTGATCCCATTGTTAATCTGCCTGCAACCTGCAGGCTGTTGGGTCCATCACAACAACATCGTTAGACAACAGCTGTAAAGTCACTACCAGAGCAATGAGCCACACTTAATAACAAATTGACATCAGCTTGTTATACTTGTGTTACTCTACGAATAGCAGAAATGCAATATATCCTGCACAGAAAGCTCCTAGAAGCTACAACTAATACCATCAGGGGTTTTATGTTTTGGCTTATCAAAATAACAAAATATGGTAACACTTTATTTGAAGGGGGTTGAATAAGACTGACATGACACTGTCATAAACATGACATAACACCTGTCATGAACATGAATAAGCCTTCATGAATATTTATGACTGTTGTCATAAAGCGTCATTCGGTAAATTATGACACTTTTAATACAAAGTTGAAGTTATGACAACTTGACATTAACCAAGAAATCATTACTGATATAAATTTTTTATAAAAGTATTATTGATTGCACTTTAAAAATTAGGTAACTTTATGTTATTAAAGGTAAAGTTTAAACAGTAATGATTTCTTGGTTAATGTCAAGTTGTCATAACAAAGACATTTTGAATAATGTCAACTTTGTATTAAAAGTGTCATAATTTACCGAATGATGTTTTATAACAACAGTCATAAATATTCATGAAGGCTTATTCATGTTCATGACAGGTGTTTATGACAGTGTCATGTCAGTCTTATTCAACCCCCTTCAAATAAAGTGTTACCCAAAATATTGCTTAAATGAAAAAGCATAATGTTGCATTTCAAAGTTTTCTTAGATCCTACAAAAACCGTGCTTTTAAATTTCAACTGAAGATTTTCATTTTCTCACTTTACCTGGAGTCTGTAGCCTGTGGAAAAGCAGCTGCCCTTCGATGCACTATCTTCTCTTCTGTTTCCGAGTCCAGCTTCAAATGACCCAAATTTAAGAGCCTCCTATTGTTGTCTGAATCATTCTTAGAAGCATGAGCAAGTGAAAGGAGCCCAGATTTAAACCAGAACTACGTTTCCTCTTTTTCTTTGGTGCCATGGAACGGGGTGCAAAGGGAAGCTTTTACGTCAGTACCCCTCATTCCCCAAGCAGAAATGAGCACAGATTGCAAATCATTCGTCGTGTGGCGCAACAACCGCTGTTGACCGTATTAGTTGTAATTGAACAAGTCACCGTGAGAGAAAAATAACGTCTTTCCAATCTTTCTGTTTGCTCTAACTTTACATTGTTGGTTGCACTTTGTTTTTGTTTCTGGAAATTCTCAACACAACTTAGGTACTTACCTAGCACATCACAACAGATACAGCAGCTGATAACATGGCTTACAGCTGCACTTTGCTTTTTCTTGTCATTTATATTCCTTATGATTTTCCACATATCAGGTATCAAAAAAGTTTAAATGACTGTCGGTATAATACCAATATTTGCTACAATCACCACTGTAAGTCTTGATGGGTATTTCTATGGAAGCGTAGCATATTAAGAGTCTGAAAATGTTCCTAATTTTTCTTTGAAAAATAGCTGAATCTCAATCGGTTGGGTGGAGCTGGTCTATGAACAGCAATTTTTAAGTCTCACCACAGATTCTCATTTCGATTCAATTTTCGGGGCTTTGACTTGGTCATTCTAAAACATGGGTCTGTCTTAATATATATGTAAATAATTCCATTTTACCTCTGGCTGTCTACTTAGGGTTATTTTCTTGTCTTTTACAGCTAGTAACAGGTTTTCCTCAAGGATTTACCTCCAACTTTGAAGAAAATGATTCCCAGAACATGATGCTGCCACCACCACGAGTTATAATGAGGGTTGCAAGTTCGGTCACACCTGACTAGATTATGTTGCAAACTTGGCTTGTGCAATCTAGATTCATGAATTTCATCGCTGATACTTCTGCTGTCAACAGACGCTTCCATCACAGTTTTTACATTTTTTATATGCAACATAACATTTACTTCTCAATGGGATTTTATCAGTTGGATAAAATCCCATTAATGCCAATTAAAGTTTGCGTTTGTGTCGTTACAAAATGTGACAAAATTCACAGAGGCACTTCAGTGCTGAAAACGAAGACTTGACTTTGAAGAGCAGACATACTTCTGCTATCTCCAAATCCTTGAGACAGTTTGTTCATAACCGAGCAGCGCCGTTCGACGAGCGAGAAGAACAAAACACACGAGTGTTTTCGGTCGGCTTTATGGGAAAAATTTCAATGCGGAGGGGAAAAACGGCTCCGACGCGGCGCTTCGCGGTCAAACCTGTCTGCATAATGACGATGGTGAACGAGCCATCAGCGAGGGAAAGAAGGAGCCTCCAAATTCTCCTTCAGATGCATGTTGATTGTGTTTGTTCACGGCAGTTACGTTGATGAGGGAGCAATATGGAGGAGGCTGGATGGACACTTGGTGCGCGTTACCGTTAAAATAGCAGACATCTCTTGACGGAGAACAAACAGCGAGGGGAGAGCCAAATCAAGGCATCTGCGAAGGCTCTCGAGAATGCAAATTCAAAAGCACTTCATTACATGCTTTTTCCCTGCAATCTTGGGTCTAAGAGACTGAACTAAGTGGTTAATCAAGCCCAAAAAAAAAAAAAAATGCACTGCATCTGAAAGGAGGGGGGGCTCTTGGGTTAACGTGCAAGACCAAGCCTACATTTGCATCCGGAGAAATTCATGCACATAACTCCAAACGTCTGTTCGGATGTATTCCTAATGAGATTAATCCCAGTTATCAGTAGAATAAAGAAGTTTCTCTGTTGTGGTAGAGAAATGTAACCCAGTGGGAACCTATGAAGTTAATGAAAGGTTCCATAAGGCTAACTTTGTTTTGAAATCCTTTTATTGTTGCATTCTGTGTAGCATTAACTAGGCATGCTGTCTGGATGGTTCTGCTGGCACAAACTCTGATAACACAGATCCTCTGTTGTTTGAAACCGGGTGTGGGAACGTGATGATACCCCAGCGTGGAACATGCACACTATGATTCCATTAACATTGCCCTTACTGGTTTAGTGGCGATGTAAAGTTTAAAATCATTTTTTTAATTCTGAAGTTCTTCTCTACTTAA
>NW_015113351.1:96514-114350 GCF_001443285.1 Poecilia latipinna
TTAAAGCACAAGTCTGAACAAACAGCATTCAAAAGTAAAGCAGGATCGCCGCTTGATTTAGATCTACATCTATAAATGACACATAGTTAAAAGATGTCAATCTTGCCTGATTTATAAACTGTTACTGTATTTTATGATATCACATCCTGCAGGCTGTGAAACGTACAGCCTTGCAACTGCAAATAGCTTGAAATATCTTGATTTTGCCTCTAGTTTGATCCATTTAGGATCATTATTGTAATGGAAAAAAAAAATTAACTTGCTAGTAGAAGCCATAGATTTTTTTTTTCCTTGCTTATTTTTTATTTTATGTATTTATTTGATATGTCTTTGTATTTCATACTGTTATTCCCAGGGCATTTCTAAAAGATAAATATCACAGTGGAGAAGTGAAAATGTTGCTTCATTTAGTTTTTGCAGCCAAGTATTTTCATGATGGTCATGGACCATGAAAATACTAAAATCGCATACATACTTAAATTAATTTGTAATTCAGTTGAGATTAAGGCCCCTGACCGTACCAAATTAAGTCTAACTGACCTCCTACCGACAAATGATATTCATTAGTGTCTCAAAACCACATCTTATAACAGCAGACTATAAAGACATACAAAGTTATTTTAATGTGAACTAAAGTAAGGAACATCTCCCTGCCAGATATACAGTGCACCATTTTGTACCTAATGAGCTATATACCCTTTTTTTTTCTTTATAATTGGAATAACTGCAACCAGCATAATCTTAATTTACAAAACAAACTCTGTTAGGATGAAGAGAATCATACTGGGAACAAATGACTCACTACAATAACTTTGTAAGTTTTATTACAAAAAAAAATCCTCTCAATTTTATTTTTTGATAGTGAACTTCATTGAAGAGAGTAGACTTTTACACTATCTCGGTAGAGCCTCGTCCAGTCCAAATTAAAGAATATAAAGAGAGTTTAAAGCCAATATGCGTCTTTGGAAATTGCCTACCAACCTAACTGAGATATCAACTTAATGAGACTCCTGCTTTAAAACAAAGTCAGCTCAGATCACTTTCAAGAATCCCTCAGTGAACATGTAACGCATCTGTCAGATCGCTGTGATTTATGACATATGGATTTCTCTCTCCGATCATGTTAGTCTTCATGTTCATCATACAGTCGTGTGTGTGTGTGTGTGTGTGTGTGTGTGTGTGTGTGTGTGTGTGTGTGTGTGTGTGTGTGTGTGTGTGTGTGTGTGTGTGTGTGTAAGTGAGCGGCCCCAGCAACGAGCTGACACTCGGCATTAGACTTGATCGTAAACTCTTAAAAGGAGAGAGAAGCCGAGCACGGTGAGGCAGACATCGGGGATTGTTTGATCACCGTTTGACCACGGGATTTGATTTCTTTAGGACAGGTTTTGTTTTACTGGCGGAGTGTGAGATCTGACTGAGACCCAGCAAAAGCCCGAACTCCGTCCGATGAAGAACAGACACAACAGCTCTTTATCATCGAAACAAAGGTCCCCTTAAATAGTCCATCTGACCTTCCGTCATGTCTCCAAATGTCTTGGTTGCTTCCCTTTTTTTTCTTTTATTCTTATTAATCCCCTTCGTACAGTGAAGCAGTATTTGTCTGCAGACTTAAAATAAGAGCCCCCTTCCCTTTCAGGTAGAAGTTGTATGTGGCTGTGTCTTCGTCTGGTTTACCTGCGGGTCTTTGATCCCGACAGTACGCGACGGTGTTTGATTTCTTGGGTACTTTGACAGTTTGGAGGATGTCGAAAGGCCTTCCAGTGTCTGAAGTCAGATCAGAGGAGGGAGAGAGAGAGACAGGGCCTGAAAAGCAGGTGTCCAGCTGGGAGAAGATCAGAAGAGACTCAAACTTTAGCGAGAGCCATTGTGAGGTACACGGCGGCTGTTAGCTCACATAACTTTTCCCTTTGTGTGTGTGTGTGTGTGTGTGTGTTTTTCTCTCTCTCTCTCTCTTTTCATACGGCTGTCTTCTCCTTCTCTTATCTTTGCCTCAGAATGTTGAATGGCTCAGCTAAAGGTCTCTGAGGTTTTATCAGATTTTTGCCAAAATAAGCAATGTGTGTGCACTCCATCAGCAGTCTCTTGAGGTTTAAATCTCTGTGTGTGCACAAGGGCGCTCCTCTTCAAACATCAACCTGGGATAAAGCCACATTTTAAGTATAATTCAAATAAGCATATTCCCTTTATCTTCATGCAAGTAATTGATCGTACCCAGAGTTTGTTCAAAGAGGAATCCATTGACTCAATTTCAAATCACAAATTAAAGCAGTTCTTGAGGTTTTTTTCTTTTCTTTTTTTTTTTTGGTTCTGGAGGAACCTTAAATGGAATTATCAATCTTTTTACTTACCAAATGTATTCACCATGTTGGCCAATGTATAAACTGATGAGATCAAATCACTTAAGGTGATTTGCACTAAAGGGGTTTTGAAGGTGTGACTGTGCCCTCTAGTGGTTCAGCAGCAAAACTAACCAAGTCTCAGAAAGATTTGTTTGGGCCCCCCGGACGATTCTCAGGAATTTTAAGTACATTTAAATGATGCATAAAAAGTAAGACATTTGAAGCAGTATGCACAGTTTGGATAACAGTTGAATTCATAGTTAATTTGATGTGCAAGATTAGTTTCTTTGAACTACTTTTTATTATATTTCCTTGGACATTGTTCAGGTACACTTAATCTTTCTAATGTATTAGAAATGCATTGCATATTTCTGCACATGATTTTTAGTTTTCTCTGATACTTTTTGCTGGAATTGTTAATTTCCATCTAGTCAGAGCTTTGTGGTTTTTCGATGTTTGTGTAGGTCATAACCAAACCCTGACCTGCTACCAAGGAAAAGTAGTTTCACTTGCTGATGCATTTCTGTTCCCAGAGTGAAGGGCAACAATGGTTGGTTTACTGTAAGGCTGTTACTGATTTATTTGCAGTTTGAGATTTTGTTTTTGTTGCCCCTCTCTTTGGACTCCCTGTCAGAAAAGGTATTATATCTCATTCATTGATCATTGTAGATCTGAACAATAAAAAATTGTTGTTTTAGTTGACCTGCATATTCAGTTCACAATGACTTCTTTGCCTATATCTAGAGGAAAAGAAGTAAACTATATATGTTCAGCTTCATGCAAAATGTTTAGCTAGCTTCACTGAATGGGTGCAGCCATGTCAAGGTTCATGTTTGTGCATATTACAATAATTATTCAGGTAAATTGTAAACAAATTTTCCCACCTGAGCTGTTATTCTCTGCAGCTCTGCCAAAGTTGGCAAATGTTAACTTGTTTTCTTGGTTAATTGTCTTGCTTTCCGGCCTGTTATTAAGTTACGCAGGCCAATATGTTTCAGTCACTGCACTTATAATGGATTAAACCCTATCAGATTTTATAATATATATATATATATATATATATATATATATATATGTGTGTGTGTGTGTGTGTGTATATTTATCAACTACCCCTTCTCCAAACTTTTATTTAGATTTTATTTAGAGCCATTTAATTTATTTCTATTCCCCCTTACATCAGCGTTTTCTCCTTTATTTTATTTTTTGTTTAGATATGTCACGTAAAATCCCAGTAAACTCTCTAAATCACTGAAGTTTCACAAAATGTTTAAAAGGGCTCAGAGGGTGTGAATACTTTTACTAGGCGCTGCATGGTTGTAAAAGGCATATGAAAGAAAACACCTCTTGTATTGTGTGTTCTGATTATTAATAGAGAGTGATGTATATTCCCACTCCCTAATAATAAACGGAGTGACAGAAGCGCATGGTGGACGACGGCTCAGCTCCAATGAAGTCTGCTAAAAGGCATAACTAATCGATCTACGACGCTCTCACTGTGTGCTGTGCTCCAACCTGCGCGTCACATTCAGGGTCTGCTCGTCCTCCAGCAATGGCAACTGCAGTGAAACTCAACACCGGCGCCCAAATGCCCATTATAGGACTGGGCACATGGAAGGTGAGTTTGTCTGTTTCAATAAAGTGTTGCATATTTGCTTTAGCTAACAGTTCAGGTAAGCTAGCTGAGCATTTTCATGGGAAGGAGGGCGAAACACTCCACTGAGCTAAAAGAAAGTTTGGTTTCACTTCCTGGCTTGAGTTTATTTTTCGTTCTCAAGTGTTTAAAAGTGTGTGTGTTTTTTTTTTTGTTTTTTTGTTTTTTTTGCATACTGTGACGTTTTGACGGAGCGTATCTTGATAATGTTGCACTGACCGTGGCTAATACGCGGTCCACGCAGGCGATTTGTGGAAACATTAGCGTGGTGTGCACAGTCTGAAGTAAGGCTTTTGCATTAAAACTACATTTTTTCAGTGAGAATCAGCAAAATCTCGGTTATTTTTACTTCAGGCTAAATGACAGGAAATCCATTCCCAACCTTCTGTCTAATAGTTACGTCTGCATATAAACCTTTACAACCTCCTAGTTGTAAAATAAATAAATAAATATATACAAATACTTCCTTAGATAAGCTGGTTCCATTTTAGCGTATTGTTTTTCACACTGCCTAGTGGTGGTGCAGATCAATTCCTGTTATAATATTAAGTAACCTTAGTCTGGAAAACTTCCTGTATGAACACACCTAACTTGTCTGCTTAAATTTTTTTGCAGAAATAAATGGCAGGTGTTTTAGCAAATTTCACTGCCTGAAATACAGACGGCTCAGAATAGAAGACATGTATTTTTCCCAGCCTAGATAAGTGTGTAAAATTCGGGTAGGAATGGGAAATTTGTGGCTCTTCAGACATTTTTCTGCATACCACCGTGTTACCATTTTATCCTTCCTGACTTTTACAAGCCAAAACTGTTTGACCACCCATCTGCCATTTCTATTCATCTATTAAACTAGGTTTATGTTTTTTTTTCTTCTTCTTCTTCTAGTCTCCCCCTGGCAAGGTGACAGAGGCAGTAAAAGCAGCCATTGCAGCTGGTTACAGGCACATCGATGGGGCGATGGTCTACCAGAACGAGACGGAGGTGGGCGAAGGGGTCAACGCCATGATCAAAGAGGGCGTGGTCAAGAGAGAAGATCTCTTCATAGTCAGCAAGGTAAGATCTCGTTGCATCCAGTGCGTTGCCTGCTGCAAAACTACTTGGACATACTGTTGACGTTGCTGATCTTCAAAACGCTCGTTTCCGAAACATATTTGCTTCGTAGCTGTGGTGCACTTTCCACGAGAAGCCTCTGGTGAAGCAAGCGTGCGAGAAGACGCTCGCTGATCTTAAACTGGACTACCTGGACCTTTATCTTGTGCACTGGCCCATGGGGTGCAAGGTGAAATGACTTCTTCCACATGTGACAGTTTTCACGGTCATTTTAATAAGCCACTTAAATGGCGTCACAAAAAACATTTTTACTTTTAAATCCAGTTTCTTATTAACGTTGCTCTAAAAATGGTTGAATAATTTATTTTTTTCTTTCTTGTCCAGTCTGGTGGGGATCTTTTTCCTTTGGACGGTAATGGGCAACTGATCAGCGATAGTACTTACTTCCTGGAGACATGGGAGGTAAGCTGGTAAAACACAACTTCTCTCAGATGTAGTTTGCTGAAAATTGAAATATCACATCCTAATAATTAAGCAATGCAGTAGTTCATAGTGAAGATATGAAACAGATTTGATCAAATAAAAAAAAGCAACTACGCAGGCAGAAAAGTTGCAGTGCATGTTTACTTAAAGGCTTAAACTATAATGCCAGCAAGCTGCTTGTCTCATTAGATGCATCGTTTTTGCCTTTGTTTTTTATTTGTTTTTTTCTCAGGGTATGGAAGAGCTGGTCGACGCCGGTTTGGTCAAAGCTATTGGCATCTCCAACTTTAACAAGGACCAGATCGAAGCCATCCTCAAAAAGCCCGGCCTGAAGTATAAGCCTGCCAACAACCAGGTAAGCTTGAGTTTACCTTAGCCGCCACCTTAATGACCAGCAAACGCCTGCGACGGATGCAGTGGTCGCTGTTTACGTCACCGGTTGAAACCGGAGAGTATTGCTGGTAAATAACACGTCTAGTTTGTCTCTCTCTGAAAGGGCATCAGTAATGGTATTATCTGTCTCTTCCAATCTGCTCTGACCATTCGTAATGAGCCGCAGCAGCTTTCCCACAGGCCACACCGATTATCTGAGGTGACCTTATATTTTTGTGCCATTGCTCTCAATCACTGCTTTGCTGCTGCTTTCTAATGAAATTAAAGGGCCATTCTCTTTTTTTTCTGTTTTTCTTTTACATCTGCCTTTTGTCCTCTTATACACCAGACAAAGAAGTTTTCTGTCTTTTATATCAGCGAATCTATCCTTTTAAAATGGACTTATTTGAGATGCAAGTAACCATTCCCATGCCTTGTGGTATTGGATTTTTTACATATTTTGTCACACATCAACTACAAACCCTAATGTATTTTATTAGGATGTGTGTACTTTTTTAAGTGAACCAAAAATGTTAAATTGTTCTAAATGCAAAAGAACCAACACTGCTCAACATATCAGTCATGAACCGTGGTGGTGCTGGCATCATGGTTTGTTTTGTTTTTGAAAATGCTTTTTTCTAGCACATGTTTTCTAACAAACACAAGGTAACTGGATAAAGTTGATGGGAAGGTGGATGGTGCAATATACAGAGCATTCCTGCAAAAACATGTTGAAGGCTGCAAAGACTATAGCAGAGGTTCCTCTTCCTGTACAAGCTACAGTAGAACGACTTGGATCAAGACTTGAAAGCCGATGTTGATCGATTCTACGCATTTGGTTTGGCGGAGTCAAAAAATTGGCAAAACTTGTAGAGACGGCCATTTTTTTTTTTTTGTATCTTCGTGCGGATTGTTTATCACTGCAAAGCTTTTTTTATGTAACAAGTTTCTATGTGAGAGGTTCCTGTTGTACAAAGTCTTTAGTGATTCCTGTTTGACAAGTACATGTTTCACTTGATACCATCACACATAACCTGTTACGAAATGCTTCAGCTAAGAAAAGGGCCTTTCAGTCCTGGGGTAGAATAAAATGCATGCCACACATTTCAGATTTTCTCTTAAAGAAGAAAGTTGTATTTTTTTTATTTATTTTTTTTTTTTTGTTATTTATTCCTCTTGACAATTTTGCTCTACTTTCTGTCGGCCTATGAAATCCCAATATCTGTGTATAATGACTTGTGCCATTGTCTAATAGCGTTTTCTTCCTAGGTCGAGTGCCACCCATACCTGACCCAGGATAAGCTGATCGAGTATTGCCACTCTCAAGGCATCACAGTGACTGCTTACAGCCCTCTTGGGTCCCCTGACAGACCCTGGTATGACTTTCAAATCAAAATGCTGTGTAAATGTCTGTAAGGTGGAAGAAACACACATATGTAAGCTGTATTATATGTATTATAAAAGAAATGTTTAATATTAAATACAGGATGTCTTGCTGTTAAATTATATCACGGTGACTTAAAAAGTCCTATTTTTAAATTTATGTATCTAAAATTAAGACCTTAAAATATATTTTTTTTTTTTTTATGTAAGTCGGCCTAATTTGTGATTAACAAATTTTAGGCTAATGTAAATTTTGTTGTGGCAGGACTACTTAGACTTTTACATATTCTATGTAGTCTTTTTTTTGTTCCCTCTCATCCCCCAAAGGCTAGTTTTTCAGGCTATGTAGCACCGAACGGTGTGTGCGCTCTGCGCCTCCGCAGTGTGAGAAGCAAAAAGCTGCTGTCAGGAGCCACAAACGGACCCCAGAAATGTCACGGTTTGAATCGGCTGGGGGTGGCTACAGCTCCCCAGAAAACAGTCTGCATTGCTATTTTTGTATTTCTCCCTGCTGTTCAGTCTGTCACGGCCCTTTGGTTGGTTTCTGCATGTGACTGTTGTTCCTCCTTGCCTATGTGTGATGTTTTTTGTAATTTATGAACAAAACATCAGTAATTGTTTTAAACTGAATTGTTTCGTGTTTGGTGTGTTTTCACTGTAGTGAAAGAGCTGTGTTTGACCCCTGTAAGTGATTTAAATTTCAGGGCTAAGCCAGAAGACCCCTCACTTTTGGATGATCCCAACGTCAAAGCCATCGCTGACAAGCACAAAAAGACTTCCGCTCAGGTACAGAAAGATTTTTTATTTTTTATGCCACAAACCTTAATTCATGTTCCTCTTTTATTTTTCTTCGCGTGCATAGGCGATATTTACAGAGACGATAAGATAAATTTATGTTTGACGCTGTTGCTATTTGTCTCCAGCTTTTATGAGGCCACATAGCGTGTTTAATATCCTGCCCACTTCCTGTTTTTTTTTTTTTTCCAGGTCCTGATCCGCTTCCACATCCAAAGAAACGTGATTGTGATCCCAAAGTCTATCACTCCGCAACGCATCAAGGAGAATTTCCAGGTAATTCAGTGATCAGATTATATTTAGCTTTTCAGGAGGAAGACATTTTTTTTTTTTTTTTTTTTTTTTTCTTGCTCTGAATCTGACCCAAGAGCTGCTTAACTGTTCCAGGTGTTTGACTTTGAACTGACCGAGGAGGAAATGAAGACCATACTGGGATTCAATCGGAACTGGAGATGCTGCAGCATACATTGGTAAAAAAAAAAAAATGCTGTTGTGCTTTTATTCGATGGTTCTTTCTTTTGCATGGATATAAGATTATTTAATGTCTGATTTAATATTATCTATTTTAATACATATTAGTGTTTATAACTCATTGTCTCTTGTTGGTCAATAATCTAATCAGCCTCATAGCTTAGATTAAATCCATGTGAAGTACATATTTTATGTTTTAAGGTAGCTTAACAGCTGCACCTAGAATGACATAGAAGATATTTGCTATATTTTCTGTGATGAAAATATGACCTAATTTCATCTGAGTCAGCACTTGTGGAGGACATAGTGTTAATAATGACTGTTAGTCATTGTTATGGCTAACAGTGACCTTAGTCATAATAATAAGGTTTTATAAACGAAAGCGTATCATTTTGTTTAGCTGCTCTAAAGGCTAACCAAAGGGTTCGTTTTGTCTACCTCATGAAATCCAGCAGAACAGCAAGTAGCCCTCACAGATGAAAAGTCCACAAAAGGAGATGTTTTCTGTTGTGCGTTAATGTTTTTTCTTCTTTCTGTAGGGGCGTGAAACACAAGGATTACCCGTTCAAAGTCAAATTCTGAAAGGAAGACGGCAGATTTTCCACAGGTGCTCAACTCTGCTTCCATACCCTCTGGACGCGCTCACTTCCTGGAGGAGTTTCTTTTTTTTTCTTCTTTTTTTTTTTAGAGAGCAGAGGCATAATATGAGCATACTGGCATAGATCTATTTTTCTCTGTTTGTCTGTCTCATTGCGAATCGAGTTCTGCCTTAAGCTGCATTAAGTTACTGAAGTCCCCCAATTGTTGCCATCCCTGATGAATATGAAATTATTTTTAAATCTAAGTTTGGCATTCCTTTTTAAATACAGGGGCATGCTGTCTTTGGTAAACTTTTGCATTATTAAGATAAAAATATTTTTATGACACTACCTGTTACATTTAAATACACTCCTTCAATTCGCCATTAAGGCAGAAATACTTAAAGGTTTTCATGTTATTAGCAAATTTCCAAGCATGTACCACTGAAAACCTGAACATGTTGCAATCCAGAAAGCTTTACTGACTCATATGTGGCACTTTGCAGTCATGTGTATCGACTCTGTCACGAAACAACCTCCAGCTTTCACTTCTCATGTTATGTGTGTGTGTTAAGCTGCACAATAAAGTTCTGTGATGTATTATGTCACAAGTTTATGCGGTTTCCTATCTTCCGAGGTGACAGAAAGAAACGGAGTGGTTAATGTTTGATTCAAACTTTCTTTGAAGTGCGAGACGTTGAATTCAGAAAAGGAGTCTGAGACTTTAAAAGTGGCATGTCAAACAGCAAGTCTTTTATTCAACAAATTCAGTAGATGTTTCACAATATCAGTGCATCAAAAACGGATAAAATGCAGTTGTCTATAAGAACATCATGGCAAAGTAACTTAGATATTCATTACTGTTGCATTTTGTTCATATAGATCAATGTAAACGTTTTAACGATTTTTCATTTGTATGGAGCTAATATTGTCATGATACACATGCTTCATCTTGATTTTAGTCGTATTACAAATCAGCCTTTATTTGAACCCTTTCCTTCCTTTTTAATGTCTAACTAACCACTTCATGAACAATTTTTTTGGTGACATTTTCTGCAGGTTCCATAGACGATAATTAGGTAGTAATTTAATTAAAGGGTATGTTCATCCTTTTTTTTTTTTCCTCAAAGAAGAATCAAACAGAAACAGTGCTGCGTTGGCTAGTATTCTGCATTGAAGGGGTAATCTTTATGCTTTATGGCCCTGTGGGGCGGGGGAAAAGAAAAGACAATGGAACATTGTTAAACTTCACGATACGAAGCAGGAGTCGACAGTTTAATGCCGACGTGTTGTTTCTTTTTCTAAATTATTCACACTGCATGAACTTTCCACATTTTGTCACATTACAGACGTCTGAGTTTTAGTTATTTGGGAGATCAGCAAACTGCCATTTCACAGAAAGAATTAAAGCAAAACTCCAGGTATGTTTTTGTTGAGGGAATAACATGACATGATATAAGGCTAATGTAACACCAATCCTGTCCTTAAGCAGTATCAAATTTAATGGGGAAAAAAAACAAAAACTACTCAGATCCGTATTTGTAAGATAACTTTTGAAAACGTTGTCGGCCTATATCACCCAGGGAACTTAATCAAATATTTTGACGGTTATTGTAACGTGACAAAAAGGTGGATAAAGTTAACACACAAACGACATAGTCTCACCACTTTGCTGGGAATCCTCTGTAGTTTCTGTTCAAGCCCAGGATCGTTTTCATGTCGTCTTGGCTTAACTCAAAGTCAAACAACTAAAAGAGAGACGAGATCAATTTGAAAGGGTGGAACAAACAGATGAGGATTCTTTTCCTAAACCCTTTTAACATGGATGCTGACGGAGGTCGTTTTACCTGGAAGTTCTCCTTAATCCGACTTGGTGTTGCCGACTTGGCGATGACTGCCACATTCCTTTGTGTGTGGAAACGCATGAGAACCTAGGAAGGGAATATGAGGAATATTTAAAAAAATAAAAAATAGAAACTGTTGCATGATGTCATATGTGGTGGTTCACCCTGAAACACCATACAAATGACCTTCTTGTGACTGGATTTTTGCCTTTGGGCACTGATGTTTATCAATTGCCCTAGATTTTCAAACTTTAAAGGCATTTGAGGGTTTTATTGTACACAGCTCATCAAAAACACCAGAACACAATATTTTCTTCTTCACTAATTTCTTAAGTTCACTTATGCCGCCGTTAGCAGTGATCTTGTAGTGCAAAGTGTGAGGCATCTCATGGAGAATCATGATGATCTTACAGAAAAATAATATGTTTACCATATTCATTTTTTGTAGAAGAGTAGTTTTAATCATAAGGAGTCATTAGCTCCCGTCTTACCTGTGCTGGAGATTTGTTGTACTTTTTAGCAATGGCCAAGATGGTCGCGTCCTCTAGAAGACGGGGGTCGTCAGAGGAAGCCCTTTCAAAGGACGTGAATTGTTTGCAATTAGTGATAATTTAGTTTTCTTGAGTGTCGACACTGATGTGAGTCAGCTCACCAGGGTCTGTCTGGAGATCCCAGGGGGCTGAAAGCTGTAACCGTGATGCCCTTGGAGTGGCAATAGTTGATCATTTTCTCTTGGGTTAGGTATGGGTGGCACTCAATCTAAAGAAGCACTCAAATGTTACTGATCTATTTTTTTCTTTCTTTCTTTCTTTTTTATATTTCATATCATTTAGAAAGCCCGGTTGTATGAATTACTTGATTGTTGGCTGGTTTGTATTTGAGGCCAGGCTTGTTGAGAATGGCTTCAATCTGGTCTTTGTTGAAGTTTGAGACGCCAATGGCTTTGACCAAACCATCATCCACCAGCTTCTCCATTGCCTTTTAAATAAATTATACACAAGTATTGTTCAGAAAAAAATAAAAACACTCAATAATTTGCAGAGCTAGTCTGTTTGCTCAGTGACTTTTTAAATTACCCCCCACGTGTCCAGGAAGTAGCTGTCATCACAAATGATTTCGTTGTTCTCGTCTGATGGAAAGATCTTTTCCCCTGGCTATGAGGAGAAAATACAGTTCATATGCATCAGGGTGAAGGAAATGACTATAAAGCCTCTGAAGTTAAAGAAATTTGGATTTTAGCTGTAGCTAAAATTAATGTTGAGCAGCAAGCATGCACTTTTCTGTAAGGTCATCAATGCTAGGCGAAGTGAGACAGGGTAATTGTGGGCTGACCTTCATCCCTACTGGGAAGTGCAAAAGGTAAAGGTCCACATAGTCCAGCTTCAGGTCTTTGAGAGTTTTCTCACATGCTCCCCTTACCAGTGATGGAACGTGGAAGGTGCACCACAGCTGAGAAACACACACGAAAAAAGAAGTATCGATTATCTAGGAGGAGAAACAAGCATGAGATGTAGCCGCAATTTTTTTTTTTTTGTCGAAGTGAATTCTGGATGTCTGCAGCCCTTTGAAGGAAGCCAAAACTTATGAGTCATTCCCTGCCAAACACCCTTTAAGAATATTGGTTTGTTTCTATGTATTTTTAAGAAGTCAGCCTTGGGTAATCCATTTTATTATCAATCACTGGGAGGACTAGTAGGCTTTGGATTAAGACCAGTCATTTTCTCCTTTTGAAAAAAATGACGTATAAACCACTCACTTTATATCTAGTGGTTACCACTCTGCCTCTTAGACCACTCCTCGTAGACATTCGTAAGGGACAGTGAAGGCAACTAAGATGACGTTGTGAAATGTTTGTAAATGTCTGGCACATTCTTTCCCCTTTTGCCTGTTCTCCGTCTTATTTAATGGAGTAGGAAAGGAAAAACCGTTTTGTTTTGGCTCCCAATCGTTCATATAAAGAACTAGTCAATAGCTTTGGACAGTTGGTAAGCTTCACTGCTGTACTATGGCTGTTGCCATGTGACTGTCTGGTAAAATCAGTGTATGTAGTACTTATTAGTACTGGATTTACATTTACTTGATAAACCTCAAACCTGCTCCGTTATAAAACTACTAGAATTAGTGACTCAATGGTTGATTGATCATCTCTCAGTTAAAAAAAAAAAGTGGATGGAAATATTAACATAGCCAAAATATTCTTGCTAATGTGCGAACAAGGGCCTAAAGCTCTGAATTATTGTAGAGTTTCTAATGTTGAGCAGGAAACACAGTGAGGTACTTTGTAGCTGAAAAGGAGATGCTACAGGAAAAGCTTCAACAAACATAAGTCTGTCTAGAAACATCTGTTACTTAAGCTAAACGTACAGTGCTTACTGATATTTATAGCCACACAGGCCACATATTTAGTGTGAAAGTTTGATTTCTGTGGTTTGGGAAATTCAGGACAATTTGGAGCATGGCAAACTTTGTTTTCCACAGAATTGATCTGTGATATACGGCCTTATTTCTCCAACAAGCAGTCGTTCTTTGGCGTACCTTACTGACGATGAATAAGTCCTCTCTTTTTACCACTCCTTGTTCAATCATGGCGCGCACTCCTTCCCCAACTTCTCCTTCGTTCTCATACACGAAGGCACCATCTATGTGCCTGTAGCCGCTGCTTATAGCCACCTTCACGGCCTCGGTGACCTTTCCGGGCTCGGCCTGCGAAGGTTTACGCAGATGTACAAACATGCAAACACTCAGGCATCAAACATTTGGGGCAATATTTTGATGTCTTTTTTTGTGTGTGTGTGAAAGTAGTAAATAATGTCTCAATTTGCAAATTATTTCAACCCAAAAACTGCCTAAAAGTAACTGAAATCTTTAGTCGAGCAAGTGTGGGTAAGTCTTGTCGTTTCTGAAGTAGTTTTAATCATGGCCACGTCATTTTTTTTTAATGTTTCAACTCCAAAAACTTTAAAGCTCCTACTTTTTTAGCATGTGGTCCTCTGTTGTACTTTTAGTTACACATACAAATCAAATGACCTTCACACAAACATAAACAGGCAGAGCTCAGCATGCAGTAAAGTGTTAATATTTACCATTGTACGCAGATAACACAGAGGCACAGTGTGATTGTAGTGGTTTCACTACTTATTTCTACTTCAGCAACTCTGGGTATTCGATATATTAGCATTCAAACTTATATTAAAGCTTAAGTTGCTAAAAGTTTATAAAAAGCATTCAGTGAGAGGCAGAACCAACACAGACGAGCTTGGAGTGTATTTACTGAGCAGTTGCAACAAATGTGTAATATCTTAGCCTTACCCTCCAGGTTCCCAGACCAACTATGGGCATCTTGGCTCCATTGTTGAGTGTAACTGCAGGAATCATCTTGATGATTTTTGTATGTCTAATCTAACCTGGTAGCTCAGAAAGCAGCCGGTTAAGCAAAAGATGCCTGCTGCCAGCTGAAGATGCAGGCAGCCTTTTATTTGATCTTAAATGGGAGGGGTTAAAGCCACCAGCCCTGTGCGGTACACATTGAAAAAAGGGGTGTGACTGTTCAAATGAGATTTTATTTTTTTTATCATGCCATGAAATTAGGCCAAATTGTAGAACAACGCTCTATTCATTTCATTCACAGCAACAGTATAAATCAAATCAATGTGACATATTTTTAATGTCTCCAAAATGTTAGACATCCACATTTTCAAGAGGTACAATCTTAAAATGTTCTGTTCTGACATAAAATGAAGGCTACAGATATTTGATTTGCCTTGCTGTCCTAAAAAGCAATGAAATAAAGAGATGTACAAATCTGATTTGTATTCTGTCGTTTGAACAGGAGGTGAAGAAAAGCTGAAAGTAACTCATACTAAAAGATGACTCAGCAGAAGATGACATATTGAAAACCTTTTGCTAATCAGGTGTGCGTTCAGTGTGTCGTAATCAGAGATGAAGCAACAAATTGTGGTACAAAGTGACGTTTGTAGGTAATTATTAATGAAGCTGTAATTAAACGGCGGTGGTTATTGCTCTGTGACGCCCTGTTGACCGAAAACTCGTAAGAAGCATGTTGGCTTCAGTTGAGTGGGAAAATGAACTGTTCGAGTGCTGTATCAGTTCACTTCATTCAGTGACACTTCATGGGTCCATTTCTGTCCAAATTAAGTTTACATTGGTACAATTCATTCTAAAAAAAAAAAAAAAGTAAATAACAAAATCCAGCATATAGTAAATTTAGATCCAGATGCATACTGTCAAACTAAAGCAAAATTAAAAATCCAGTAAAATTGAGGTGATTATTTCATGCCAATTGATCAAAAAAAAAAAATTATCTAAGGAAGCTCAGCTAATTGAATCGAGTTGAGAGATAGCACACAGTCTGCACAATCTGGGTAAATATTATGTGATTCATTTTTGCAAGGAGCTGGCATACCTATAATGGACACTAGAGGGCGTAACTGATAGCACATTGTGTAACAGTAACCCTAAAAAACTAGGGTCATTTTTCCCTAGTTTTGTCCAGAATGTGGGCCATGTAGACGTCTCAGGGGAGGACAAGCACCCTCGCCTATGATGTCAGCACTTATTCACTCTTGTGTCGATCGCTTATGTGCCAGTTCCTTATTGAAAGATTTCCACACCCACTAAGGTAATCATTACTACAGGTGTGATATTGTAACCGACTGTGCCATTTGCTAAAAATCCTAGTCATCCCATGACTTGACAAGAAAAAAAAGAAAATGCAAGGTTGCACAATAACTCAGCAAATATACAACAAGCATAGTAGGGTAGTGGAGGCTTTTGATGTGCCGTACCTGATAACAAATGTTGGTCACCTGATTCGGAGGGCATAATCAAAAATAAGTACAAGAGAAGGATGATCTAGCCGAATACAAGGAGATTGGGAATCTAGTGGCGTGCGGTCCCGTCTGCGATTTCAAACCCGTTTCAGAATATTCTATATTTGCAAACGAATGTATATAAATTATGTTTTTAGTTTGGCTAGCTTGAAGTTCAGAATTTCAGCTACGAGATTTGATTTTTTTTTTTTTTTCTCTCATTTTTACATTGTTTTCAAACAGTGTGTGGTACTTATTTTCAAGCGCCAGTTTGCAGCGCCAGTTTTCAGACAATTGCTGAAGACTCAGCAATTGTCTTCTAGAGTCTTAAACTCTGAGGAGCAACCTTATCTAGCTTACTTTAGCTGAGCAGCATTTAGGTGTGGCACAGCCTACGTGACCAAGCAGTTTTCACTGGCCTTTCATATACTTATATATGTGCGTATTTTATTGTTTTTATATGCAACCAAATTTTCAGGTTGTAACTCATGACCAATCAGCTGTGCTGGTTTCAGGCTAAATGTTCTCACTCTTGGTCATGTGCAGTTCCTTCAGATAATTGTATCCTTTCTGGTTAGTGGGAGCAGAGAAATTGTGAGCACAGTGAGAGGCTTAAGTTGTGCTTCATTCAAGTTTCTGTGGATTGCGATGACAACCAAAATATATTAGCGATATAAGGGAAGTTTTGGGTTTAAGGTGAAATATTAGAGAGGTTACTTAAGAGATTAGAGCTAAGAGCTTATTTTGTCACTTTGATGTTTGGCTTATTTGGTCAGATTCAAACAAAGAAGAAAAATGTAGGTAAAATAGTTTGTATTTGACATCTCGAAATCTATTTGCTTTTTCTAGGCCTCTTTAAGAAGATTATTCCAGATGTAGATTTGTTTTTAGCTTTCAGAAAGTGTGCCCTCTGGTGGAGATGTCTGGAACAGCAGTTGGATTATAAACCTTTTGCTTTTTGGAAAGTAGAAAAGTTGCTCATTGCATAAAAATGTGCTCTATTAGTGCCATAAAAAGTACTTTTAGGAGTGTTAAAAGAAGCACGTTTCTGCATTAATTTAGTTATTTTCTAAATCTACACAGCGAGTTCCTAATTTATTCATAGAAGAAAGAAAAGACAATTATTTGATCTTTCATGTTTTAATTTCTTTCCAAACATTTTGCAGTCAACAAACACACACACGCTTACCACACACACATACACAAAGTGCAGATGTAAGACAATGACATTTGCAGGGCACTGTCTTTGAATCATAGGCAACATGACGAGCAAAGGTGCTAAGTATTGCACATTCTTATCAGTTTGGGAAACTTAACCTGTCAGACCATCCAGCTTGACTGAAAAACGAGCGGACGAAGCAGTAAACTGCCTGCGTCTCCGTTTCCCAGGATTTATCGTGGGACTGATGTTAATTCCTGACCCTGACTGAGTGATAGGAGATGCATCTCTGCAGGAAGAAACTTAAAATGAGGTAAGTGTTGACGATGGCCAGCCTGCACGCATTCCAGCTACATTTCCCGGAAGAGGAATTTGTTGTTTCGAAGTTAGACAGCAAAAGTGGCCTGATTAAGCTGCTGAACCAAAGACGGTTTTCGAGAACTCTTATTGCCTTCCTGCCCTCGACGGAAAACAAGCTTTTGTCATTTAAACGTGGGCCGTACCCGAGTGTCGGAACCGTACAGTCATAATGAACCGAAACAAACACAATAAACAAGGAAAGCTGAATAAAGGGGAGGTATTTGAATGGTCCTAAGACTTATTCCCCGTGCTATAATCAAAAACTGTGGATTTGTTATTGCTTCAGAACAGCCACTAATTTGACCAGCTTAGATATTTGCGGGGGGAGAAAAAAAAAAAACGCAACGCGTTACAAAAGCCAAACCAAGTGATAAATTAGCATTCAATTCGATTTCAACACCGCAACTAAAAATTGTGCAGCGTCCCAACATTTTTTTTTTTTTTTTTTTTTTAATTTCCTTATTTGGTTCTCAGGAGCAGTCAGGGAAGGTGGCCGCCATTTTCCCCCTTGGCTGTTGCACC